>NC_051154.1:421263565-421383564 GCF_013339745.2 Dermacentor silvarum
CGCCAAAGGAGTCCGACCCGATCCCGACAAGCTTGCCGCTGTGGCCGCGTTTCCAGCTCCTGCCGATAAGAAGGCCGTCCGGCGCTTCCTGGGTTTGTGCGCCTACTATCGCCGGTTTATTAAAGGCTTTTCGAAGATAGCGGAACCCCTGACACGCCTTACGAGGGACGATACGCCATTTGTGTGGCATAATGAGCAACAGGCGGCTTTTGCTGAATTACGACAGCGCCTGCAGTCAGCACCCGTTCTTGCACATTTTGACGATGATGCTGATACTGAGGTGCATACCGACGCCAGCAGCATTGGCCTTGGGGCAGTGCTCGTCCAGCTTCAAGATGGAGTGGAAAGAGTTATAGCGTATGCCAGCCGCTCCCTGTCCCGTGCCGCGGCGAATTATTCGACTACGGAGAAAGAGTGCCTCGCGGTCGTGTGGGCGATCATCAAGTTTCGCCCCTATCTCTATGGTCGTCCCTTCAAAGTAGTGACGGACCACCATGCCCTCTGTTGGTTGGCAAGCATGCGCGACCCTTCAGGACGACTGGCACGGTGGAGCTTGCGGCTACAGGAATTTGACATCACCATCGTTTATAAGTCTGGCAGTAAGCATGAAGACGCTGACACGCTGTCCCGCGCACCCATTGATCCTGCCAGTCAGGAAACAGAGGATGATGACGGCTTCCTGGGCGCCATTAATTCGTCGGACTTGAGCAGACGGCAGCGTGACGATGCTGAGATTAGACCGATCATCGATCATTTAGAGGGCCGCGACACAACCATACCACGCCATCTGTCCCGCTCGCTGACGTCCTTCTGTCTGCGAGACAACGTGCTTTATAAGAAGAATGCTCGTTCGACCAGCCGTGCTTACCTCCTGGTGGTTCCAAGGGACATGCGCGACGACATCCTCTTCGCTTGCCATGACGAACCGACATCTGGTCATTTAGGCTTTTCACGAACACTCGCTAGAGTAAGCGAAATGTACTATTGGCCCGGGCTTTCAGCAAGCGTCAAACAGTACGTTAAAGGATGCCGTGAATGCCAGCGCCGCAAGACACCATCCGTTAAACCGGCTGGCTTACTTCAGCCAATTGAAGCACCTCACACGCCTTTCGACCAAGTCGGCATGGACATTCGCGGACCGTTTCCTCTCTCGGCCGACGGTAACAAATGGGTGATCGTCGCGACTGATTATTTAACACGCTATGCTGAGACGCAGGCGATCCCACGAGCCACGGCCTCAGAGGTAGCGCAGTTCTTCATGCGCCACATCGTCTTGCGTCACGGTGCTCCCTCCACTGTAATAACCGACAGAGGGACAGCTTTCACAGCGCAGCTTATGGACGAAGTTTTTGAATTGAGCAACACCAGGCATCGCAAGACGACCGCGTACCATCCGCAGACCAACGGACTTACCGAGCGACTGAATAAGACTGTCACAGACATGCTCGCAATGTACATCGACGTTCAACACAAAACATGGGATCGGATCTTGCCTTACGTTACCTTCGCGTATAACACCGCCGTGCAAGAGACGACGCGCTTCACGCCCTTTCGCCTTCTGTACGGTCGCGAAGTCCAGACGATGCTGGATGCTATGCTGCCGTGTCAAGACGCTGACCAATTGACAACTGACGCCGAGGAATTCGCAGAGCGTGCTGAGGAAGCTCGGCAGCTCGCGCGGCTGCATATCGGCCAGCAGCAGCAGGCAGACGCACGACGCTACAACATCCGCCACAGGGACGTGTCCTACAACCCCGGAGACCAACATTGGGTGTGGACCCCCGTTCGCCGTCGTGGCCTCTGTGAAAAGCTTCTGAGCCGGTATTTCGGTCCGTATAAAGTGCTCCGCCGCATCAGTGACGTAAACTACGAAGTTGTTCCGGACACAACATCGCAGACACGGAGTAGGACACAAAGACAACCGACCTCAGACATAGTTCATGTTGTGCGCATGAAGCCGTACATTGCGCGTCCGTAATTTTTTTTTCATTTTTTTTCTCTCATTCCCTTCTTTGTTTCTACTTTTCATTTATCTTTGGGAGCTTGCTTCTTCGTTCATTGACTGTGCCGGCGTGACGGCTACATTTATTTTGTGTACTTTCGCTTTGCCTGCCTTCCTCTTCTTTGTCTTCTACGCCTATTTTTTTTTAGCATCGAGCCGATGCTTTTGTTCGGAAGGGGGGATATTGCCACCTGTAGGTAGTGGGTCGAGGGCAAGAGTGGGTCGAGCCCAAGAGAAGAAAGAAGACCGCGCGCTCCCTCTCTGCTCGAGCCAGCCCCGACGGTCGCGTCTTCCAAGAGCCAGCTGCTCTACGTTTATTAAACCTTCAGGACTACTTCTCGAGGCTCGTGACAATATATAGACTGTCATTTGCAAGAATATTTGATTTTAGCATTTCTGTCTCTATGAAGGGGTTCATCTCGAGTTATCTGTAGTCGTTTTTTATATGAGCATAAGCAAATATTGTTTATATCGCTTTCTGGAACTTCATTTTGAAACGTTTGAAGCATTTACTCTTAATAGTAGACACTTGTGAAAAGTAATTCTTCCATTGAAATTTTCGGTTTGTATTTAATGCAATACTATTCGTTGTATTTCACAAATATACTTTGTGCACAGTAAAACACTATATTTGAATATGTTTTAAATTAGCAAATCTCGGTGAACTTGCAGTGCTTAAAGAGGAATTTTTTAAATGGTGCTGTTTAAAAAGAATGCATTACACGCTGTAGAAGCACAGAAACAACATTTCTTTTTATTGTTACGCGCGAAGGAGACCGTTTATCACCCTTACGGATGAAGGGGGCCGTTTATTGTAGGTCGCGAAGGTGAGCGCAAGAGCGGTCAGCTGGTTGATCAACTCAGCGTCGTCCTCCTCTCTTTCAACCCGGGACCGCAAGCACGTTCACCGGTCATCGTTCTTCTCACTCACGCGTGCGTGCAACATTCCTCTCGTCGCAGACGAAGCCCGCCGGGCGAGTCAATCCAGTTGCCTTGACGTGAACAATTTCAAGCGGGCAACATGGACCACTTGGGTCTTGGCAGCTCTTCTACGACTCGCTGTGAGGCGAGCTATGGTATAAGTGACTTCTGTGAGTCTGTTAAGAATAACAAACGGCCCATCGTAGGTGGCCAAAAGCTTTTGGCATAACCCGCGTTTCCGTACAGGAGTCCACAGCCACAATAAGTCACCAGGGCGATATCACTGGACCGTGGCGAATGTCGTAGCGTGCTTTTGATCTGTCCTGCGATGCCAAAGTGCGTAAACGAGCAATACGGCGCGCCTCTTCGGCAAGGCAGAGGATCTCGGCGACAGTGGGATTTTCGTGAGTACCGAAAGGGAAAATAGTGTCGATCGTGTACCGGGATGGCCGTGCGTACAGCAGGAAGAAAGGGCTATAGCCGGTAGTCTCGTGCTTGGCGGTGTTGAACGCGTACGTGATAAAAGGCAGTACGTCATCCCAGTTCGTGTGGTGGGATGAAACATACATAGAGAGCATGTTTATAATTGTTCGGTTGGTGCGCTCCGTAAGGCCATTCGTTTGTGGATGGTATGGTGTCGAGTGACGCAAGTGGCATTCACACAAACGAAGCAGCTCCTCCACGACATCTGCTGTGAATTGTCGTCCACGGTCGCTGATGATTACGCGAGGCGGACCATGCCGCAGGATGACATACTGCAGCAGGAACGTTGCAACGTCAGTGGCAGTTGCTGAGGGCACGGCCGCCGTCTCGCAGTAGCGTGTGAGGTAGTCGACGCAAACAATTATCCACCGATTTCCCTAGGCTGATTTCGGAAAAGGTCCAACGAAGTCAATGCCTACTTGTTGGAAAGGCGAGCTTGGAGGTGGGATCGGCTGCAGGAGACCAGCTGGAGCATTAGATGGACGTTTGTGGCGCTGACACTGCATGCAGCTGGCCACATACGTCTCAACAGACTGTCGCATCCCAGGCCAATAAAAGCGTTCCTGAATCCGGTAGAGCGTCCTCGCCGAACCTAAATGGCCAGACGTAGGGGCATCGTGCATAGCACTCACAATCGCCATGCGAAGACTCTCTGACACCACTAGAAGAAAACGTGCGCCAGTGCTGGAAAAGTTCTTCTCCGACTGTTTCGGCTTTGAAACAGTCGAGGTCTGGAAAACTCGGCGATACAGAAGCCACAAGGTGATCGAAGTCGTCGGCGTCACAGTCCGTAGTGCTAAGTGGCATACGCGAGAGGCAGTCCGCGTCAGCGTGTCGTCGACCACTCTTATAAGAGACGCTGAAGCTGTATTCTTGCAGTAGGAGCGCCCAGCGTGCAAGGCGGCCACAAGGGTCACGAAGATTTACAAGCCAACACAATGAGTGGTGGTCGGTGACAACTGTGAAGGGGCGTCCATACAGGTAAGAACGAAACCGCTGAACCGCAAATATCACCGCGAGGCATTCTTGTTCTGTAACAGTATAATTCTGCTCGGGCCTACTTAATGAGCGACTTGCATATGCGATCACGTTTTCGCGGTCACCGTGGCGGTGAACTAGGACGGCGCCAATACCTATGCCACTGGCATCCGTATGGAGTTCCGTCGGAGCTGAAGGACTGAAGTGTTGAAGAACAGGTCGTGACGTCAGCAGAAACTTCAACTGACGAAAAGAATAATCGCACTCTCGAGCCCACTCAAAGGGGATGTCCTTTCGTAGTAGACATGTCAGCGGATACTCGACGTCGGCAAACTTAGGGATAAAGCGGCGGAAGTATGAACAAAGCCCCAGAAAACTGCGGAGCTCCTTGACAGAGCGTGGTGCACTAAACGCTTCAACGGCGGCTGTCTTCTGGGGATCAGGGCGGATGCCATCCTTATCGACGAGGTGCCCAAGCACAAGGGTTTGGCGGTCTCCAAAGTGGCATTTCTTTGAGTTTAATACTAGGCCAGCGTTTCTCATGCAGTTCAGGACGATATCCAGACGCGAGTTGTGTTCGCTGAAGGTGCGGCCAAAGATGACGACGTCGTCGAGGTAGCACATGCAGATGTTCCACTTCAACCCGCGCAGAATAGTGTCCATAAATCTCTCGAAAGTTGCCGGAGCGTTGCACAGTCCAAATGGCATCAGATTAAATTCAAAGAGCCCGTCAGAGGTTACAAAGGCAGTCTTTTCCTTGTCTTCAGGGTGCATCGGAATTTGACAATAGCCGGATCCTAAGTCTACTGAGGAAAAGTAAGAGGCAGAATGAAGGCTGTCGATTGCATCATCAATACGTGGGAGTGGGTACACGTCCTTTTTTGTTACAGCATTCAATCGGCGATAGTCGACGCAAAATCTCCAAGATCCATCTTTCTTTTTAACAAGAATCACTGGAGCTGCCCACGGACTCGCTGACTGTTGTATGACTCCTTTTTTCATTATTTCATGCACTTGGTCGTTGATAATCTGGCGCTCTGATGGTGAAACGCGATATGGCTTTTGTCCAATCGGATTTGCTGAACCCGTGTTGATGGTATGGCGGGTTCGTGATGCGGGGATTGCAGGTATTTTGTGCTTCTGCGCAAAGTCGAATACCGAGACGTGCTTCGAAAGCACACCCACTAACGTTCGGCGTTTACTCGTGCTGAGAGATTTATTTATCCTGGACAAAAGGGCCGTTTCCGAACTGTGGCCATCAGGATTTTGCGGTATTTCTGTAAGTTCAGCCACAGATAAATACGCGTGTTCCCGGACGAAGGCTAATTTCAAGCCATCTGGTAGTATCACGGGCTCCGCAGAACAGTTTACGATCCACAAGCCAGCGCGTCCGCCTTCGATCGACACCACACAATGTGGAACCAACACATTCTTCTTCAGACAGTTCATGTGCATCGGTTCTACGGTAGCATCGAAGCTGTCAGAATCGGCGCCGCAACAGACAACGGGAACACAAACGGTAGATGATACAGGTACGATCGTATCGCCACAAACACACAGTGCTGTTTCGTGATCTACAGGCTTTTCCAGGAGGGCTGACGGCATCCTACCACTTATGAATATCTTCCCTGTGCGGGAGTCAACAGTGGCACCACACTCCCGCAAGAAGTCCATGCCAAGAATAACATCATGGGTCGACCGAGGAATAAGCACAAACTCTGTCGTAATAACATGGCCTCCCAAAAACACGTCAGCACTACACACACCAATAGGTCGCAACGGCTCGCCACTCACTCCACAGAACCTTGAAGCTTCGTCCCATCTGAACATGACTTTTCGCCCTAACACGTCTTTAAAAGAGACACTCATAACAGAAATTGTTGCGCCTGTGTCCACCAGAGCCATCACAGGCACATTATCCATAAAAACGCGCACTTTGTTTTTCAGCATCAACACAGGAGGTATTCCTGTCAGTAGCACATCTCCAGCGACCTCACCTCCATCGGCCGCGCTAGCTAGTTTTCCGGTGACGAAGGGGACGTGGTGCGACGCAGTGGTGAGGGAGAACGGGAAGCACGAGGACGCGGTGGGGGCGTCAAACTCCTGTCAGATGCCGGGGAGCGATTCCGGGAGCTGCGCGGCCAATACTCGTCGCCAGACGATGTGTGTGCTGGCCACGGGACACCATGGGGCCGTTCGGAGGACCGTGAAAACTCTGAGAGCTGGCCATACCACGTGGTCATACGCTGGTTGCAAAACCGAGATATATGACCCGGGACACCGCAAGAGTAACATACCGGGGGAGGTCGAAACCTTGGTTGTTCTTCGATGAACCGAACATTGTCATTTTCCCTTGTGTAGTGGGCTGGTTCATGGCGTGTGTCATGACGATACATCGGGCGTCGAGAAGGCGTGTGCTGAGCGCGTCGGTCATAGCGCGGAGTCGGAGAGCGTGTTGTCATCCCAGAATGTGGGGCCGCGCTGTACTCTACGGCCGCTGCGCTAACCATTGGTTGCCAAGGGGCCGAATGTGGCGCAGTCATAGCCTCACGCGACGTGTACATGCCATGGGGGTTAGCTGTTGGACGCAACATCTCTTCGCGGCGGGAAAGTTCATCGCGGACTATCTGTCGGATGGTCGAAGGAAGGTCGAGGCAAGGGCTCGTGTCCACACTGGCAACCGTCGTAACGTTTGCCAACCGACCAAACTTTGGCGTAATCCGACGCATCTTCAGCGTTTCAAAGGCTCTGCAATGCCGAATGACGTCGGACACGGAACTTAGACTTTCTTTACCGATGAGAAAATTGTACACGTCCTCAGCCACTCCCTTCAGCAAATGTCCTACTTTATCTTCTTCGGACATGCGAGCACTTCGACACGCGTGCGTGCAACAATATCTCCCAACCAGTTTTATTTTCTGTGTTCGAAGGACTCCTGGAAAGTAGCACTTCGAAATAAATTAAAAAATCAAAGACGGAAACTTCAAGATGATCGTGTGTTGCACAACCGAAGCAAGTTTGGTGCTCAAAGAAAGGCAGAGGCAGCCGCCAGCGAGCTCCAGCGGAGCAAGAAGCCAAAGGTGGTGAGGACAGCGCAGCACCATTCAGGCAGAAAGCAGCATCCTTGTGTGATAACCACAGAAACAATCTAATCAGTGGGTTGAAATTTGTTTCCCATTTCAGGGCATCGGCCTCCCAAATCTCACAGGCGAAGATGAAATAGTATTGCCAGACACGAGGAATGGCTCATCTTAGAAGGCAGAAAACCTATACCAAATGAGAAGGCAATGCAAGAAAGAATGGCCCTTACCGCAAGTAAAAGACTTCCTGACGTTGCCAAGAGCACTGTGCTTGATGTCAAGACGAAGTATCCATACCTCATAGATTTTCAACGAGTAAGTGGTTCAGATTTTCTACTTGTTTTGCTGGTGTTCGTGACAGCAACATATATTCTTAATTATACAGGTTGGTAATGTGCTTCTTTTAAGGCACTTGTAAAACGACACCATTTATGGTGCATTAGAAAGGGGTCTTGTGTAACTCATTACTAACATAAAACTTCGTTAAGTACCTGTAGAAAACGCGGCATGGCTACTATCTAAGCACTAGAATGCACTAATTGCAAAGTACAATTTACATCTTATCTCTGCCACTGCTGTCAAAGAAATGCGGTGGCTGCATAATTGTTACGTAAAATATGCAAGGAGGCTTCTTTTTCATAAGTGCTGTACAAAAGAACTCCGGCTCTTTCGCACGATCGTGGAATAGACAATAAGAGATACCAAGCTGCGGTGGTGTATTGAGTCAAGATTTGTCCAAGGCATTAAAAAAGAAAATTGAAAATTGATACACGCACAACTGTGCAACATGCTAGTAAGTGGTGACACTGCATCATCAAAGAACTCGTATGTCGTATACACGTCAAAAGGTTCATTGCAAGGAAAACACCCCAAGAAGCAGCGTATAGCGATACACAAACAAAAAGCACAGGTTGTCATGCCAGCTTCTGCCACAGACCCATAAGCTTTTATTACTCATTTTGTTTGGCAATTGAGTACTCTGCAATACCGCAAAATGGCGAAAGTGACACAAAAGAGAAAATTGTCATCCACTCGACAGTAGAATGAAGCTGCAGAGGAAACCTGTAGACGTTTCTCAAAACAGAAGCTTCACAGTTGACGAAAAATTCGAACCCTGGGCCAAACCTTTTCGGGGCGGTCACTCTACCATCTGAACTAACCATTAAGTAGCAGACCACGGCAATTAGCTCAAATGGTAGTGACCACCCAGAAAAAGCGTTGGTCCCGGGTTCAAATCCTGGACGAGGATGTATTTTTACTTAACTGTGAAACTTCCCTTCTGAAAAACACGTATGGGTTTCCTTTGTAGCTTTGCACTGCATTCAGGTGGATGACAATTTTCCTTTCACACATTTCGTTTCGGCATTGAATTGCAAACTTGTCGTTTCACTTCTGATAATCTGCTGTATAGCAGATGGAGAAC
This sequence comes from Dermacentor silvarum, assembly GCF_013339745.2. NCBI lineage: Eukaryota > Metazoa > Arthropoda > Arachnida > Ixodida > Ixodidae > Dermacentor > Dermacentor silvarum. The sequence continues at coordinate 421,272,453 of NC_051154.1, forward strand.
AGTACCCAGACTTTAGCACTCAGTTATCAAAATAAGAAATAGTTCCTTTTCAAATACCCATGCGAACATTTATTGTGTGATATTTGATTTGTGTTTGAAGCTTCGAATATTGGCCTACCCCTAAATATTAATGTAAAAGGTATAGCCAAACGCTGTAGACAAAGCTCTTAACAAAGTGATTCTTGACATTTTGTTTCAAACTGATAGCGCTTTCTGTATTTTATGCAGTTCTGCAATGACTTTCGTCATCTGACAAAGGCAAAACCAACCAAGAAGGTTGCACACGCCATTGGTGTGTTGACAAGGCTTGTCACCAGGAAGAAAGTGACCTGTGATGAAAACGTGCTGCATATGTTACGGACAGCTAGTGAAATGGATCCAGCAAGGCTGAGAACATTACACCCTTAACGGTGTAAATGAGAATTTACACCCTTAAGGGTGTAAATCAGTTTGTCGCCAGACGGACACCCTATGGGTGCTGTTGCCTACACCCTATGCCTAGGGTGCTTTTGTAACACCCTAGAGGAAGGGTGTTCAGCAAAATAAAAATAGGGTGTTAGGGTGCTAGTCTATATTATACCCATCTACATGGGTGCTGGAAGTGTGTACACCCTCCGTCTCCTGTATCGAGGTCCATGAAGCTTCAGATGGGCATGTATGGAGACACGCTCTCGACCACTGTAAAAAATGGTCATTCATGGCAAACACCCGTGCAAAACCAATACGCGCATTATATATATTGTTACAAGCGCGAAAGCCTTGTATGATTTGGGTATGTGCCACAAGCAGTAGTGGGACACGGAGTACGAGGGGGGCAGAAGAAGAAGACGTTCTCCTAGCGATAGCAGAACCTCGGCTGGCGCCCAAGACCGTCGGTTACGTCCGAATAAACCCTCTTTTCACGGAGAGTTACCTGTAACAGAGTGGTGGAGGTGCTGGGTACACGACGTCGCCGTACTACGGAGTCACAACCGCTTGAACTTCGCCGGAGCCGCCGTCTAGCCGGTCTCTCGCCGACAACATTCATCATGCCACAGAACGGAGGACCAGACCCGGAGCCAGTTGCAACCACGCAAAGGTCAACGCCAGTTGCCCTTGCCCACCATTACATGGAACCACGCTCGTTCGCGGGAAGAGCGGGAGAAGACGTGGACGAGTGGCTTACGCACTACAATCGGGTGAGCCGATATAACCACTGGAACTCGCTCACGAAGCTTGACAACGTAGTCTTATTTTTGAGAGAAACCGCATTGATGTGGTTCGAGAACCACGAAGAGTCCTTAACAACATGGGAACTCTTTGTTGAAGAAATAGGGAAGTGTTTTGGCGACACTGATGCCAAAAAGAAACGCGCCGAGAGAACACTTGCCCAAAGAGCTCAAACTCCAACAGAGACATGCACAACCTATATAGAAGAAGTATACTCAAGTTGTGCAAGATCATAAACCCACGGATGTCTGAGGACGACCGAGTCGGACATCTTCTGAAAGGCATCGCAGAAGACGTCTATAATTTTCTGATAGGGAGAGAAGACCTCACGTCCGTCTCAGATGTCTTGCGTCACTGCCGTACATTTGAGACGTTGAAGACCCGTCGCATTGCACCCATATTTGGACGACTGGCAAACGTGACAACTGTCGCCAGCGTCGATACCAGTCCATCCACCGACCTTGCCTCTACTATCCGGGAAATAGTACGCGAAGAACTGCGGCGACACAATGAACTAGTTTGCAACGCAGCTCAACCGCCGGCTACGTACCCAGTGTATCACTCGGCGCCCACAGCACCATGCGCTACTTTGCCACCGTCTGTGTGTGTCACGGACGTCGATGTGGCTGGAACGACGTGGTCACATCTGGAGACGTTTCCGTCAGAGCAGCGGTATGGGCAACGCTTTCACTCCAGCCGTGATGCACAGAGGCGAACGGCTCCTGCTCAACGTACTGGGGTGCTGTACCCTGTTCGACAACCTCTGCCGGCTGAGCGCTTGGAGCGGCATTTCGTCGAACGTCCTCTGCCCTTGTGCTACAACTGTGGTATCGAGGGCCACATCGCCAGGTACTGCAACGTGGCCCCACAACGCCGCCAGCCGCCAAGGTACGACCGATCAACAACGTCTGGCCAGCAACGTGTTGGCGGTGCGTACACATATCCACGCGGGATGTCCAATGAGAACCTGGGAACACTGCGAAACCGTTCACCGGCTTCCGATCGGAGCTTGACACCACCTTCTGCTCCTCGCGTAAGCCGGTCACCGTCTCCCCGGCGCCGCTACCCGTCGCCTTCGCCGGAAAACTAGTCAGCGCGGCCGTTGGAGGTGAGGCCGCTGGACAGTCTTCGATTATGACAGAAATACCTCCGCCAATTTGCATGCTTAAAAATAAGATTTGTGTACGTGTAGACGGCGTCTCAACGATGGCCTTAGTAGACACTGGAGCGACCGTTTCCGTAATGAGCCACGCATTCAAACGCCTGCTAGGACGAAAAGTGCTGTTTTCGTGGGACCGTGCCGATGTGTTTCGTGGAGTGAGTGGAGAACTATTGTACCCTGTAGGTGTGTGCAGTGCAACAGTTAGCTTGGGTTGTGAAACGTTTAACGCGGAGTTTGTAGTTTTACCTCATGCTACGCATGACGTAATTCTGGGCCTCGATTTTCTTAAGGTGTGTGGTGCCAATGTCGATTGCCGAACGGGAGAAATTACTGTAGATCCGAGCCTTCCGACCGTCTTTGTGGAACACCCGCCGTGTTACGAATGTGCCCTTTGTGTGTCCGTAGATACCATCGTACCGCCGCTGTCTGCCAAATGTGTCCCAGTCGCCTGTTCTCCTGCAACCGACAGAACATTTGAAGCTACCGTAGAGCCCATTCACCTTAGTTGCCTGAAGAAGAATGTTCTGGTGCCCTATTGTACGCTGTCGGTTATCGGCGGGCGTACTGTATTATGGACGATAAATTGCTCCAACGAACCCACAATACTACCGGAGGGTCTGAAACTTGCGGCTATTCGTGAACATCAAGTATTGGCGCTCGCCAGCCTTGCAGAAGCCCCCGATGCCACGGATGAGTCCCAGTCGGATGCATGCGCCACGGACACTTCGATGATGGCTATGATAAACAAATCGCTCAGCACTAACAAACGTCAGGAACTGGCAAATATTCTACGAAAACACTTCGCGGTGTTCGACTTTTCCCAGCAAGAGGCTCCACCATCCATTCCCCCTTCTCGTGTACAGCATCGCATAGACAGGGGATCTCACCAGCCTCTGCGACAAAAGCCATACCGGGTGTCACCTTCGGAGCGCAAGGTGATCAATGACCAAGTCCGTGACATGCTGAAGAAAAACGTTATCCAAGAATCGAGTAGTCCGTGGGCAGCCCCAGTAATTCTAGTTAAAAAGAAAGATGGCACATGGCGATTTTGCGTTGATTACCGCCGCCTCAACGCCGTTACTAAGAAAGACGTATACCCTTTGCCACGGATTGATGATGCTTTAGATTGCCTTTCTTCGGCCTCGTACTTTTCGAGTGTAGACTTGCGGTCCGGATACTGGCAGATTCCGATGCACAAGGGAGACAAGGAAAAAACGGCATTCGTGACACCCGACGGACTTTTCGAATTTAATGTGATGCCGTTTGGGCTGTGTAACGCACCTGCAACTTTTGAGCGCTTCATGGACAACATTCTGCGTGGTTTGAAGTGGGAAGTCTGCATGTGTTATTTGGATGATGTCGTGATTTTCGGACGCACGTTTTGTGAACACAACGCTCGCCTCAATCTTGTACTAGAGTGCCTAGGCAAAGCACGCTTGGTACTAAACTCCAAGAAATGTCGCTTTGGTTAACGCCAAACACTAGTTCTAGGCCACCTAGTGGACAAAGAGGGCATAAGACCTGATCCAGCAAAAACAGCTGCGGTCGAAGCCTTTCAGCAACCTCGCTCAGTAAAAGAGCTACGAAGCTTCTTGGGCCTGTGCTCATACTTCCGTCGGTTTATTCCCGGATTTGCTCACATCGCGCATCCATTGACGTGTCTGCTTCAGAAAGGCGTTCAATTTGACTGGACCCCAGAATGTGCGTGAGCTTTTCGTGAATTGAAGTTCCGTTTGACGTCCCATCCAGTTCTCAAACACTTCGATCGATCCCTTGGCTCCCACTGAACTGCACACGGATGCTAGCGGTCGTAGCGTACGCCAGTCGCTCTCTGAGCAAGCCCGAGCGCAATTACACCGTCACAGAACAAGAATGTCTCGCGGTGATTTTCGCAGTACAGCGCTTTCGGTCATACTTGTATGGACGCCCTTTCACCATCGTCACAGACCATCACTCGCTGTGCTGGCTCGTCAATCTGCGCGATCCATCTGGTAGGCTTGCACGTTGGACACTCCGTCTACAGGAGTACGACTTCACCGTTTCCTATAAAAGCGGTCGACGGCACTCCGACGCCGACTGCCTGTCGCGGCTACCGCTTCCCACGACGGACTGTGACGCGGACAACTTTGACCACTACATCGTAGCCTTGGAGCCAGCATTTCCTGATCTCAATACCTTTAAGACTGAGCAGCAAAACGACGACACTTTAAAACTGCTTGCTGCCAAACAGAAATCAGCAGCCAATCGTTATTGCACACGTGATGGGCTTCTGTACAAGAAGAACTATTCTCCCACAGGCTCACGATATCTCCTGGTGGTCCCGAAAAGTCTACGCACTTCCAACTTGCGGGCTATGCATGACGAACCAACCTCCGGTCATTTGGGAGCAGCTAGAACGCTTTGCCGTCTTCAAGAACGATTTTACTGGCCTAATATGCGTCAGACGACGCAACAGTACGTGTCTAGCTGCAACGAATGTCAACGTCGCAAACGTCCCACAAGTCCTCCTCCTGGTAGATTACACCCTGTGCCACCCCCAAGGACTCCATTCGAGCAAGTCGGGATCGACCTTCTCGGCCCGTTTCCACGGTCCTCCAGTGGAAATCGTTGGATCGTAGTGTGCACTGACCACCTGACACGCTACTGTGAGACGGCCGCAATACCATCGGCTACTGCAGCCGACGTGTGCGTTTTCTTACTACGTTTTATCATCCTTCGACACGGGCCTCCTAAAGTCGTTATTAGCGATCGCGGGCGCCAGTTTACTGCAGATGTGGTTGAAGAGATGCTTCGCCTGTGTTGTTCAAGTTTTCGACACTCTACGCCGTACCATCCACAAACAAACGGCCTTACGGAACGCACCAACAGAACCCTCACGAACATGTTGTCCATGTACGTGTCGACGGAGCATAAGATATATATATATATATATATATATATATATATATATATATATATATACAGGGTGTTTCAGCGAACACTTCCAAAAATTCTGAAAGATTGCCTGTGGCAAATAGCACAATTCTAGATCACGAGCTGGTCTACTCGAAGAGGCGGACATTGCTTGCACATGAAATTGAAATGCATAATCGAATAATTATCAAAAATTCACTAATTAAGTTTTGAACTAATTATAGGATTGCCCATGTTGCAATTTACAAATTGTAGCCGTGGCGTTCGCAAGGCGGATCCACTTGGAACGAATTCTCGGGATGACACCAATTTCGAGATATTAATTCCCGAACTTTGCGGAGAAATGCATTGGCGTTCGAGTTCTTAACAAAACGTCGCTTTAGGCATTCAAGCACAAAATTAACTGGAACTCCAATGCATTTCTCCGCAAAGTTCGGGAATTGCTGGTGTCATGCCGAGAATTCGTTCCAAGTGGATTCGCCTTGCTAACTCCACGACTACAATTTGTAAATTGCAATATGGGACGTCAGGTAATTAGTTAAAAACGTAATTAGTGAATTTCCGTTAATTATTCGATTATGCATTTCAATTTTTGGGTAAGGAATGCCCGCCTCTTCGAGTAGACCAGCTCATTAACTAGGTTCGGGCTATCTGCCACAGGCAACGTTAAATAAATTTTGAAAGTGTTCGCTGAAGCACCTTGTATATATATATATATATATATATATATATATATATATATATATATATATATATATATATATATATATATATGTGTGTGTGTGTGTGTGTGTGTGTGTGTGTGTGTATTTGTAAAAAGAATGAACCACCTTGCATGTTAAAAAGAAATATACATGTGTGTATTGCGTTCTGCCACACAGAATCAGCAATTGTAAATCACAAAGAAAATAAACCACAAACAGATGCATGGTCTAATTTAACAAATAAACTACACCTAATTTAAGGAAGCCATGCAGTGCCTTCATTTTAGCACACAAGGAACTTGCTGTGTGTGAGCCTATATATATATATATATATATATATATATATATATATATATACACGTTTAGAGCGCCGGCTGCCTAGCCAAAAAGTGAAACGTTTGGGTCACACTGCCAAAAATGCTCATTGGCCAATTATACCGACCAGTATCAGAATACAGTGCATATAGGCATCAGCTAAACATTCTGAGCATGCGAAGCTTTAAGAACTCGATTCAGAAACTTAGTCACCACAGACCTTGGTGTCGTTAAGTCAAGGCCCACGAAGAACCGCTCAAGCAAAACAAGTGTGTTAAATACTTTGCGGTCATACTGTAGGTTGAACAACCAGTATGCGCACATGGCTGCTGCAAGCCCCTCTTCTGCATTCACTACTGAAAAACATTTCTCCCGGTCGACCATCAAGAACAGAAACTGCATTAAAAAATAAAAACAGTATTTTGTACATGACGCTTGATTGCAGGCGTGTGCTTAACTGATATATTGCATACTGCAGAAAATTTACTCTTATAAACATGACAGGATCTAACATAATTTAAATAAAACTTAAACATAAACTTAGTTTTAATATCAGTTTGGAGCATTATTGCCCATATGTTCTATAAACAATCACCATCCCAAGAATAATTACATTACAAAGACGATTGATTGCGGCTTGTACCTTCCGCCATCCCATGAGCATGAAAGTGGATGAAAAAACTCGCCGAACGTGGGATACGAACCTATGTCATCGCATTACGCATGCAATGCTCTTACCAATTGCGCTATACTGTGGTGCCGTTTTCCTGTTCACCTTCTGGGGTTTATCTACTAAAACTAACCTTAGGAGGGTTAGCCAGCACCACCACTCATGGCCTTGGCAGCGGATGTGCAACATCCTTACTGCCACAGGAATCAAGCCTACATGAACTTTTTGAGTGAAGGCAACTGGTCAATAAGCCTGCATGCTTCCTGAAGGCATCAAAGTTGCCGGATTGGAGACCCTTGCTATGTAATGAGTAGAAAGTAAACCGACGGGCTCAGTGGTGGGTATTAGTCATATCATAAGAAGCCAACAAACGAGCACGCCAAGGTCAGCGTAGGGGAAATTACTTGTAGCTCCTAAGTGAATTAAAGAAAAGATAAATAATTGAAAATAGAAGTGGATGAAAAAAACTACTGGCCGCATATGCGTTCGTATACCACCTGCGATTATCATTTCTTTAAGTCAATTAAAAACTACAATTTTCCCTATGCTGTCCTTGGCGTCATTGTTGGCTTCTTATGAATATATATATATATATATATAGAGAGAGAGAGAGAGAGGTGATGGGTAGGTGAGTATGCAGCTCGATAGGTCCGATACGATACGCAAGTGAAGAGCAGGACACAGGCACAAAAAGCCTTGTCACTAACATTTCGGCAGGTGGGCCAGCCTTCGTCACTGTGACGAAGTAGACCAGCCTCAACGTTCGTAAACAAGACTTCGTACGAGTCTCCTCTTGCGCAAGTGTGTGTGTATGTATGTGTATATATATATATATATATATATATATATATATATATATATATATACACGGGCGCAAAGGTCTCTCGAGACACTTTTTATTATTTTGAAGGTTACGCATGATGAAGCGATGGAAGTGTTTCATCACAATATGGAGTGCTTGCTTCCTGTATACACTGGTTGTTCAACAAAGCTGTGGTTTAGAAGGGTGAAAAATTAAAATTATGGGGTTTTACGTGCCAAAACCAGTTCTGATTATGAGGCACGCCGCAGTGGGGGACTCCGGAAATTTAGACCACCTGGGGTTCTTTAACGTGCACCTAAATCTAAGTACACGGGTGTTTTCGCATTTCGCCCCCATCGAAATGCGGCCGCCGTGGGCGGGATTCGATTTAGAAGGGTGAGCTGCAGTTTTGAATCGTGCTTTGATGCACAATAAATAGAATTTTTGAACTTAAGAAACAGTCTAATCACAATTCTTGCGTGTGCAATATTGGTAATAGCAATGAAGCTGTTGCTCACAAAATTATTGAATGTAGGGAGGTGTACAAGTCCCACTCAGGCTGTTAATATTGCTACAATGGGGGGCCCGATATGTATTGCCTAAATATTATTTACATTCGCCTAATCTCAACAGACTATTTTACATTTCAACTACAACACCAACTGCAATATCATTTTGATATACTTACGCCTTGTTCTCAGCCTTGCTGGAGCCATTTCACTAGCTTTCTGCAACATATGCAGCACGTTTTCATCACAGGTCACTTTTTTCCTGGCGACAAGCCTTCTCAACACATCAATGGCGTGTCAAACCTTCTTGGTTGGTTCTGCCTTTGTCAGATAATGAAAGTCACTGCAGAACTGCATAAAATACAGAAAGCGCTATCAGTTTGAAACAAAATGTCAAGAATCACTCTGTTAGGAGCTTTGCCTACATTGTTTGACTATGCCTCTTACATTAGTATTGTCACGAGCAATGGGAAAGACAACGACGTTGTAGTGGGGCTGGGTCAGAGGCTCTCTTGTCGGACTGAAGCCTGCTGGAACCTGTGCGCTCTGTGCAGTCTTGACTTGACAAGCGCTAGCCGCTTACTGTTAATCAAATACTCCCCGTAACATCTTTTTGGTGGAGGTTGCGGGCACTATTCCACCCGGCCCTGGATCTTCGGAGCGGACGCCACGTTTCTCCAGCCTCCATGGCCGAAGACTACGCAGTCATCGCAGCCCGCGCCCGCGGCGCCGACAACCGTGGTCCTTTCGCAGCCCCTCGACCCCGGCACGTTTTGCGGCACGGACAACAAAGACGTCGACGATTGGCTCCTATTGTACGAGCGCGTCAGCAAGCACCACAGGTGGTATGAGACTCTAATGCTTGTCAAGACTGCACAGAGCGCACAGGTTCCAGCAGGTTTCAGTCTGACAAGAGAGCCTCTGACCCAGCCCCACTACGGACCCCGACACCTATGTCTTGGCGATAACAGACTTCACCCATGTGGCCGACGAACAAGGTAGAGATCCATCGTTACTCTCTCTTATTGACCGTCTGCAATCCGGCACCCTCGACTCTTCCATAAACATGTTCTTACTTCGGGATAACGTTCTTTACCGCCGCAATATGCACCCCGACGGCGCAGAACTCCTGCTCGTTGTCCCGCATCATCTGCGCAGGGATGTCCTCATCCAGTTTCATGACGCTCCCACTTCCGGGCACTTAGGCGTCTCCAGAACTTATGATCGCATACGACGACGTTTTTTCTGGAAGGGCCTTTATCGGTCCGTTCGGCGCAACGTAACATCTTGTGACCTGTGTCAGCGTCGCAAGAAACCTGCGACGCTACCTGCTGGTCTCCTTCAGCCAATTGACGTTCCAGTCGAGCCGTTTTATCGAGTGGGCCTGGACTTGCTGGGTCCCTTTCCAATTTCCACGAAACGCAACAAATGGATTGCAGTCGCTATGGATTATACCACTCGATTTGCAATTACTCGAGCGTTGCCAACCAGCTGCGCCACAGACGTAGCCGACTTCCTGCTCTACGACGTCATCCTCCAACATGGTGCTCCACGTCGCCTACTCACAGATCGCGGTCGCTGCTTCCTGTCTCGTGTGGTTGACGATCTACTCCGATCATGTGCTACTCATCACAACTTCACGAACTCATATCACCCGCAAACCAATGGACTCACCGAACGCTTAAAAACCGTACACTGACCGACATGCTTTCCATGTACGTTTCTGATGACCACCACGATTGGGACGCTGCGCTCCCGTTCGTCACATTTGCATATAACTCATCGCGTCATGAAACTGCCGGCTACTCACCCTTCTATCTTCTCTTTGGAGGCCATCCCTTACTACCCTTTGACACCTTGCTCCCTTCTGATCAGGCCTCCACGTCTACAACTTCCTATGCGCAAGATGCCATCACGCGTGCGCTCGTCGCGCGCACAGTAGCGCGCGCTCGGCTCTCGTCATCGCAGAACGCACAAAAGGCCATCTACGATCGTCGACACCGGGATACTGATTTTCCACCGGGCTCTCTCGTCCTTCTCTGGCTCCCATCTCGTCGTGTCGGCCTCTGTGAAAAGTTAATGTCGCGGTACGTCGGGCCCCACCGCGTGCTGCGCCAGGTGACTCCTGTCACCTATGAGATATCTCCCATGGCATCTACCTCATCGACTGCCGCACCACGAAGTGACATCGTACATGTTTCCCGCCTCAAACTTTACAACTGTGATAAGCCATTTTGACCACAACAAGCACCGGGACGGTGCTTCATCGGCCGAGGATAATGTCACGAGCAATGGGAAAGACAAAGACGTTGTAGTGGGGCTGGGTCAGAGGCTCTCTTGTCGAACTGAAACCTGCTGGAACCTGTGCGCTCTGTGCAGTCTTAATTTGACAAGCGCTAGCCTCGTACTGTTAATTAAATACTCCCGTAACAATATCTAGGACTAGGCCAATATTCGAGCTTCAAATACGAATCAAATATCACACAATAAATGTTCGCATGGGTATTTGAAAAGGAACTATTATTTTAACAACTGACTGTTAAAAGTCTGGTTACTGTTCTCCATCTGCTATACAGCAGATTATCAGAAGTGAAACGACAAGTTTCACAAAGCAATCCCGAAACGAAATGTGTGAAAGGAAAATTGTCATCCACCTAAATGCAGCGCAAAGCTACAAAGGAAACCATTATGTGTTTTTCAGAAGGAAAGTTTCACAGTTAAGGAAAAATACGTCCTCGTCCGGGATTTGAACTCGGGACCAACGCCTTTCCTGGGTGGTCACTACCATCTTAGCTAATTGCCGTGGTCTGCTACTTCATGGTTATCTCAGATGGTAGAGCGACCGCCCCGAAAAAGTTTGGCCCCGGGTTCGAATTTTTCGTCAACTGTGAAGCTTCTGTTTTGATGAACGTCTACGGGTTTCCTTTGCAGCTTCGTTCTACTGTCGAGTGGGTGACAATTTTCTCTTTCGTGTCAGTTTCGCCATTTTGAGGTATTGCGGAGTACTGAATTGCCAAACAAAATGAGTAATAAAAGCTTATGGTCTGTGGCAGAAGCTGGCATGACGACCTGTGCTTTTTGTTAGTCGCTAAACTCTGCTTCTTGGGGTGTTTTCCTTGCAACGAACCTTTTGACATGTATACGACATACAAGTCCTTTGATGATGCAAAGTCACCACTTACTAGCATGTTGCACTGTCGTGCATGTATCAATTTTCTTTTTTCGTGCCTTGTAGAAATCTTGACTGGATACACCACCGCTGCTTGGCATTTCCTATTGTCTATGCCACGATCGTGCGAAAGAGCCAGAGTTGTTTTGCACAGCACTTAGGAAAAAGAAGCCTCTCCTTACATATTTTACATTACCATTATTCAGCGACCGCATTTCTTTGACATCAGTGGCACACATAAGATGTAAATTGTACTTTCCGATTAGTGCATTCTAGCGCTTACATAGTAGCCACGCCACGTTTTCTACAGGTACTTATTAACGAAGTTTTATGTTAGTAATGACTTACACAAGACGCATGGACCTTTCTAATGCACCATAAATGTCGTCGTTTTACAAGTGCCTTAAAAGAAGCGCATTACCAACCTGTATAATTAAGAATATATGTTGCTGTCATGAACACCTGTCAAACAAGTAGAAAATCTGAACCACTTACTCGTTGAAAATCCATGAGGTATGGATACTCTTCGTCTTGACATCAAGCACAGTGCTCTTGTCAACGTCAGGAAGTCTTTTACTTGCGGTAAGGGCCATTCTTTCTTGCATTGCCTTCTCATTTGGTATAGGCTCTCTGCCTTCTAAGATCAGCCATTCCTCGTGTCTGGCAATACTACTTTCATCTTCGCCTGTGACATTTGGGAGGCCGATGCCCTGAAATGGGAAACAAATGGCAAACCACTGATTAGATTGTTTCTGTGGTTATCACACAAAGATACTGCTTCCTGCCTGAATGGTGCTGCGCTGTCCTCACCTTTGGCTTCTTGGTCCGCTGGAGCTCGCTGGCGGCTACCTGTGCCTTTTGTTTGAGCACCAAACTTGTTTTGGTTGTGCAACACACGATCATCTTGAAGTTTCCGTCTTTGGTTTTTGAATTTATTTCGAAGTGCTACTTTCCAGGAGTCCTTCGAACACAGAAAATAAAACTGGTTGGGATATATAAAGAAATGTTGTTTCTGTGCTTCTAAAGCGCGTAATGCATTTTTTTAAGAACAGCACCATTTAAACAACAATCTCTCTTGAAGCACTGCAAGTTCACCAAGATTTGCTAGTTTAAAACTTATTCAAATATAGTGTTTCACTGCGCACAAGGTATATTTGTCAAATACAATGAATGGTATTTATTGCATTAAATACAAACCTAAAATTTCAATGGAACCCTTCGATGGGCGCGTCCGGTAATAGAAACTCTCATTGGCCGTATGCTGTATGTGCGAGTGAAAGCGCGTGAGGGCGAGGGAGGCGCGCCTTCACGGGGAGCGAACGCACGGCGGAGAGCAAACGCGACTTCCCAGTGGAAGGGGAGCGGTGGGCGAGGAGGGCATCAAGGCACCTTACACTGTGCATGCCCGCTCTCCCACTGCGGCACATGCGCGCAGCCCTGCCGGCCTCTGCCGCTTGTGCCGCCGACAGCGGTTGTGTGCGGTCACAAACAACGCGCACAACTGTTGTCGACGGCGGCGGCGTTTTGTCCGCGTTCGCACCGAACGTGCGCGGCGTTGGTGAGGTGTTTATGAACGTGCCAACCTTCGCCGTACACCCTATGGCGGTGTACCGTAGTGAACATAAGGCCATCGTCCCTGTGGTCACTAAATAAATGAAAACTACCGGATCATACATATTTCTCATTCTTTAGTAGTTCAAATAACGAATTGCACCATGACATCTTAATAGTCATAACTGGAAATACATAATTCCCACCATAGTACAGCTTGGCTGGTCTTCCATCTACACCCCAGTGGAAGGGCTGACAGTTTTAACGTGATAACGTTTAGGGCCCCGTGTCGCACACAATCCGGCATCGGTAAGCGGCGTGTAATCGCGGGTGACGGACAAAATCATCCAACCACATCGACCGCGCAGGCCCTCCACGTGGTGCAAGGTTTTGGTGAACCAAAATTGAATTTCTCACAGTGAAATACGTCAGAGAAATGGTAAAGTACGACTTTACCCTTCGGCGTCGAATTCGCCGTCGGATTGTTTACCCATTGGCGTCGGATTGTAATTTTAATGTACGAGAAAACTTAATTCTGCTACGAGGAAACTCAAACACGAAGCCCTTTTCTGGCATTTCTACCAGACCTGTGCGCGTCAGGGCAATAGCAAACAATTAATAAAATAAGAAAACAGGTGCTAGGGCCTTCACATTTTAGTATAAGACCACTTATATTGCTCCTGGAAAAACGTCTTTCCAGCAATGAATTTCAGTTTAGGAGTGAAGCCGACTTCAAGGGGATCGGTTTAAGCTTGGTCTTTGTAAGCTGGCTTTCCCACATTCATTGTTGCAGTGATGAAGCCTACTTGCCGTATGCGAACGATGCGATGCGAACGGGTCCCGATAACGCTGTCGCGTTCTACTCTTAAAGGCGAAGCTTAAGCGTCCTCCAATTTTTTCTATCTATCTATCTGGTTCCGATTCGTCAGTCGCTTGAACTCACGGTCCCGCTCAGTTGCTCCCGGTACGTGAAGTGCGGCCACTGCGTCGAGTCCTCGTTTTCGCTGTTCGTTATCCTATCACTGCTGACATCAAGGATAGCGAAGTGGGACGAACGTTGAGAATGTGTGTTATTGTGGGATATCGGAACTCTGAGCCTTCATGGTGTGATGCTGTAGCGTGAAAGCTACTTGAATATATAGAGAGCGTCATATACGCGTATATTTAGGCGGCGCGACACACATGTTCACTTGGCTGTAACTAGGGTTCCGCGTTTTCGGAGTTTATTTTTGGGTGAAATCGGAGTGCGTTTTTCAGGATTGAGTTTTTTTTTTCGCACCAGTTGTAGTTTATCGGAGTTTTTTTATTTTTGTAAAGGCGAAGCGAAGTTCTGAGTTTTTTCCTAGCACCTGTGGCGGTCCAGAAGGCCCACGATGCGGCGGTGAGGCTTGGCCTTCCCGTCCCAACGTGGAAGCGGACCGCAGTCTTGCCCCTATAAAAACGGGGTGAAGATTCTTCCGGACCTAAATAAATGTTACCACCACCACCACCACCTCTAGCCTTTCTTTCCATTTTGTTTCACTTACAACTTAAAAGCAACCTTGACTGCAAAAAAATAAGAAAAAGAAAGAAAATAACAGAACACAAGAAGAGATTATAGCTGTAGGAATGTTTTTATTTACAGTCAAAATTTACAATAGGTGAAACGTTTATCGCCGTTAGAATATGTCACAGCTAACTTTATCCAAGGTGTCAAAATACGCCAAAGCATTCTAAGAGCACTAGACTAGGCGCACATTGTTGAGTATTGTATGGAGCAAGTCACACTAATTTATTGTTTTCTTCTTACTTGCGTAATTAGTCAAGATTAAGTAACCAACTTGGTAAGTATTAACTTTAGTGAATACCTTGCAATGGAAAAGGTGTATATTCTCCATCAAGCTTAAAGACTGTCTATGTTACCAACACTTAACCCCAAGTGATAACTAGAGACCGGCATTTCGGCAAATGCCTTTTTTTTTGTTCCTTGCGCTCCTATCGCCCCACTTTGATATATGAGCATGAATTAGAGTTTAAGAAAGGCTTTTATAGTGTTTTTATAGTGCCTATAAATGCCTATTCTGGCGTTTGTGCCTAAATGCCTATAAATGCCTATTTTCAATATCCGCGCCTATATGAACACTATTTAGCCTCAAGTTTCGCTTTCGAGTGCAGTTAGGGACCGTTATTCATGTTACCGGGCAACATTGACTGTTCGAAACTCTATGTTATTCAACCTAGTCCTTTACTTCAACCAACTCCCAGAAAACAACTGCTAGCAGCATTGAAATGGGACGCGCCGGCCAGCACACGCCGCCGCACTGACATTGCGCGAGCGGTTGGCGAATGGGAAACTGCGGAGAGCCGTCAGGAGAAAGGAGAGTGAAGAGCAAAAGAAGAAAGCAAAATGTGACGTGCACGCGGCTTTTGTTTTGTTTGTAATTTACTTTTTAAGGCGTTCACCGCTGTCAGGCATTGCTTCACAGCGTACGAGATTATTCTCAGTGACAAGAGGCAGAATTTTGAATCCAAAAATCTGGAGATCGTGGTAGTTTGCTATCGTTTCCACATTCTTCACACTGAGTCTTGGACTACGTTCCGCGTGCTCTCCAAACAGATTTCTTCAAACATGTGCACTTCAAATGGGTGGAAGTGTATTTGGCAGTGTTGGGACGTCTGGCCTGTACACTTCGGATAATGGCGTTCTATATGAGAAAATTGCGAAGAGTTGTACCTAATAATCCTCATGTAAGAACATGCTAATTTCTTAATAAATCGTAGTCTCTGTTTCATTCGTTAATTGTCTGTTTTTGTTGTGTCTTAATTTAATTGCGTCAGGCAGACAACAGTATCGTTTTTTATTCAGTATTTCCAGCTTTCAAGTATTCTTTTTCATGCCTGTTTCACTATATGCGACGCTCGACTACAGTGGCCATTGAACATGATACTGAGCAGTGTGCTTATTGAATGAAGCCAATTGATCGTCATTAGTCCAGCAGTTTTATGAGACAATTGCACCGCTTTGTTCAACTGTTGGCGCCTTTGTGCAATCATAGACAATAACATTCCTTGTTTCCCTATCGTAGATATAGGCCGTGCACGTCTTCGTTTGAAATGATTTGAATTTATGTAAAAATTTATTGTGCCTATATTTACGACGTTGGAGGCCTAAAACGTTGTCTTGCCTGCCTATTTTTGGCGCCTGAAACGCGCGTTTTGAATGCCTAAATATCCGGCCTCTAGTGATAACATAGCCCTCGACCATTTTTTCTAGCCTATTTCCACATGTGGGGCGTCCAGGCCTGCCCAAATCGTGCCGACGCATTCTGCGTTGGTTGTAATCCAGCGGCCAGCATTCCTACCGACGCCAGCTGTACCTGTACAGAGCTGTAAACAACTTGGACTGTGTCGGAACCATGTGTTAAAACCGCCGCTATTTCGATTTCTGTTACAAGTTTCGGTTTCGTTCTTCTAGCCAAGCAACCTTGTACGCCCAGGATTCCGCGTTCTTTTCTCTCACTCTCTTTTTCGCTGTTTGTCCGACGGTGTTGCATCATTGTGGAAGCACCGCGTTTTTACGATGGTTGACATATTAAATCTAAAGTTTTTTGTAGTGTTGTCGCCATCTGGTCATCTTTCCGAGGTGTGGCCGCTACATCAACGCGCGCCATGGAATCGGAACACGGACCACCTCGAGGAGCGACTGCTGCGTCAAGTAGAAGGCTGCAACCATCCCAATTCTCTCCTTCTTCATTGAAGACGTGAGCTCAGTTCAATTTTCCTTAAAGGGAAACTGAAGTGGTTTTTGAGTTGGAACATGTCCGGTGCTGTGAATAGCTGTTACAGCATAATTTTCTCGATTGCGCTTATAGCAGCGCCGCAATCACCAATTAATTTTTCGGGCTTTGTGTATCGACAATTAAACAAAAATTATCGTGTGGAAGTCAATCCAAGACAATACGCAAGGCACAGTTCTGACTGGTGTTGCAAAGGTCGCGGGGCGCTTCTTTCGTCGCAACGATGGATAACATTTTTTTACAATTACAATACTGCTCCAGGAGGGCACATGTAACCGGCAAAGGCAGGCCTCAGGAGACACCTCAAATTGTAATAAAGTGCACGCCGGAGGATCTCTAGGGCCCACAAGCGGCAGCGGGTGGACCCCAGCTGGAACCAGGGTGCTCTGTGGGTTCAGACGACCGAGGTTGGAGCGTGCCAATGGTGCTCGCATAGAGCGATATGCAGAGGCCTCGGCGAGCCCCGAACTCATGCACCAGTTCGGGTTCCAATTTTGGTGTCCCATTTGCCCCCTTGATGCCCTAGAGGCGCCGCCAAGTGTACTTAAATGACTATTGTAAAAATAAACACGATTAGGCAAAAAAACTCACGCGCTGGCCGCGAGGCACCTGCTCGCGCCGCCGCTAGCTTGTGACGCTATGTTCAGCGTTGCCGCGCACCGCGACTTCGCTAACACCAGTCACAACCTCACCGAATGTAAATGCATGGAGTTAAACACAACAAGCTCGAACATACTGCTCCATCTAAAAAAGAATTCTGCACTTGTCATTTGACCGCGAACCACGCCATTTCAAGCCGCTCTGAACTCACCATTGTGCCAGATTTCTAAGCGTTCGAATACGAACTATGCGGGCGCCATTTCAGAACAAATGTGCCTCGCCCGATGTCGAGCGAGGCACGTTTGTTTCATACACGCAAGCCTACGTAAGTCCAATACGTAATTCGAGAAACAAACCCCAAATAAACTGGAACTTGCCTGAAAGTTGCTTGATGACACTGCCACGAGACACTGATGACACTGCCACGAGCATACGGCAACTGCTTGCTTCAGCGCTTCCAAGGACCCATCTTCTAATACATACGACCGCTTCGCTCGGAGGTTCGGCACTGTTACTAAACAACGTATGGGCGGCATCTTCGTTGACAGCGAGCACAAAACCGATCAAAAGTATTAATTTGTAGAGCGGAACACGAACAAGCGCAAACAGACGACAGTGAATAGTACAAGCGTCGCAGCTAACGAAACAATACGTTAGCGCGAGCGCGCCTGTAGACACGACTGAAGGAGAGGGGGAGAGAGAAAGTGGCTGCATAGAGCAAAAAGGGCATGTACGGACAACGTGAAGAAAGCGCCTGAAAGCGCTCAGCAGCATGAAAGAAGGAAGAGGAGGTGTGCAATGGCGATGGTTGCTAACAGATAGCTTGAGTCCGGAGAGCTTTGCGAGTCGTCAGGAGCGTGAGCAGAAAACAATAGTAGGTACCACTTATTTAGTCCTATGTAGGGCGATCTGAATAAAATGTGTTTTATATATTTCGCAGAACTGCTTCCTTACATATCAGCAAAATCACGGACAACATATTATAATCTTGTTTTCCGCAGCGAGGAATAACAACAAAATTTATGCGATAACTCAGACACACGCAATGAATTGTCCATGCTCTGCTTTAGTGTGGTATGGAGCACTTGTCACGCTGGTGATACTGAAACTATTGACCCTTTTCGCGGCGATCCCGTGGGCGCTCCCATGTTTGATCACGTGGTGGCGCCTCCATTGCTTGCCTCAACTGCCTCCGTTGCCTCCTTGTTTACAATGGAAGTGTATGACGCCGGCGCGGCTTAGAAAACCTGTGTTTTCGGAGATATCGTAGACGGTGACTAGGTGGACGACACGAAGCTTTGATCACAGCTTCAGAGAACATGCAAAAGCGCTTTCGGAGCTGATTAAGCTATGTCCAAACGGGGCATGCAGCGTTTATGGTGCTTGTTCTAAAAGCGAGTCTAAATATGTATTCCAAGATATCGAAACATTCCGCTCATGGATTCAGTCAGGATTAGTGTGTTTTGCTCTTTGTTCTTTATTCGGCAAATATTTTGAAGCAGTGGCTTGTCAATTTCTGACGCAGCGAAGTTCCTCGGTGCGGCCACTATCTGATTATTTTCTGCCTAATCGCTCGCGGGTGTGCTCAGCTCCAATAGATTTGTTCTTGCTGCGCACAAGGCTTGAAACGTAGCTATTTTGCACATTGTAATACGTTGTAGCAAATATATATTACAGCTAGTAACTCTCTTACTCTTGTGGACCATCACGAAACATTCAGCTTTGGCCATTCGTGCGCCATCGGTGTAGATCATCATTACTTGTGCGTATACAGTGCGCATATATCCAAGTGTGCGCCGATTCACTTATTCTTGATACGTCGGCGATAGAGTGGGCGTAAGCTTTCCTGCTATTTGGGACAGATGTGTATAGATAACGTGCCCGACACTTACTATGACAGGAAGCGGCGCTACTCTCTTTGTCATTGTTTGACGAGTGGTACTCACTCTTGCCGACGTTCTGGGGATGAAGCCCTTTCTTTGAAGGTTAGCGCTACAAGGCTGGAGGATGAGCAAATTTATGTATCCTCGAGGAAAGGCGTACATCACGAAGTGCCGGTAACACGTTCGGACAGTTGCAGCAGCGGTCCGCGAACTTGGCCACACAGATTCATTCTATTCCTTAACATCCCAGTCACTATTTTTCCAGCCAACTACTGCACACGTCTTCAATCCATATGTTTCAATCAAGCATTATTGGATCACAGTGTATTAGCGAAAACTCAGTTGCATTTCCGACAGCTTATCGCACGGAAGCAAGGTAGAAGCAGTAATGGTTTCGTATTCGTGCGCGGTCGCTGAGGAGAGGTATGGCGCGCCGCCGTGAGCGCCATCTCGTTTCTCTAAAACAAAATGCTCCGCGAAAAGAGTCAATAAGCTCTATGTGAATTCGCCCTCGGGCAAACAGCTGTTGTTTAATCAGTTGTATAGGGCTTCTGCGTTGCCCAGGGGGTGCTGCAAAAATGGTGCTAAAAAGCGCCCTCAATCCGAAACTGGGTAGTACCAAACTGGGTCGTCTGCTTCGAGAAGCACGTTTACAATATGGACCCGCCACTTTCGGTTGTGTTGTACCACGGCATGCAGCGAATATCGGGCGCCGAAGAGTTTTCCATGGGTGGCATGCTGCGTAAAGGCAAGAAATCATGCAACGCCGAATACGTGTACGCCGTTCAAGAAATAAGCGGCGAAGTTTTAGCGCATTGTCAATCGCAAGTGAAGCGAGTCACGCACGTGCGAAATTGAACTTCAGGTAACGTTTTCACGCTGCTAGATTCAGGCGCACAAACGCGAGGAAATGTTTTCTATAAATGAATTCACAGCAGCGATAAGCAGACATGTGTACGGAACTGCTCGAGCGCACGATCGCACGCGCCGCGACGGCAGCGGTCTTTCAGCATGCCGCGGTGTACGAACTGCTCGAGCGCACGATCGCACGCGCCGCGAAGGCAGCGGTCTTTCGACATGCCGCGAAACGGCGGGTCTCCTGCAATCTTTGTTGACTGCATGCCGCTAGACAAGTAATTAAGCCTGCGCTGTAGTAGCGGCCATCTGTCCCTTTAGCAATTGATAAATAACTGATGCAATGCATATAAGCTCGCACTAACGTACACCCGTGAGCAAAAGTATACGGACCAGGGGTTGCGCGATAAGGAGATTTTTTGCTCTGCCTGTGAACGCAACTTGAAATTGAGGACTGCAGTCCAAACTTGGCATTGCGAACTCTTCAGTGTTCTCGTCAATTCCAGTTTATGCTTGTTAATTACGAAGAAATTCACTTTTTTTCTGCGACCCTGCGGTCCGTATACATTTGCTCACGGGTGTACGTACGTGCGAATCGCGCTGCAGCGCGAGCTCGTGCGCTGCTCGCTTGGTGTAGCTTTTAATGACAGCGCTCGAACATCGATGTGCTGTAATCAATACTACCTTGCTGTGCTGCCTCAACGTGCTGGCTTGAGGTCAAGGATGAGAACATTCAACTCTCTAATCTGTGCTGCTCATAGTGGGGTAGTGAATTGTCACCGAATCAGCCCGACCATTTGTGGTCATTTGCACACACCTGGTCACTTCACCACTTCGCACCGGTCGAATTGTTAATTGTCGCTGTGGCCGGGTCTCGAATCGTGAATCACCAGCCATGCCTGCTGCTATGTCGGTCTTCCATTTCACTTACCCAGCGCGACGAACTGCAGTTATCCAGCGCGCCCGACGCTCCACTTCGTGAGGCCTTGAAGGTAAACGGTAGAATCTGATGTTGGGATTCAGGCCTTCTTCTTCATGGCAGCCCACGACGCATCCGTCCGTCCGTCCGTGTCTGTCTGTGGGGCCGCAACATATGGGGACGGATTACCAGCGAAGCTGTTTAGGCTGCATACATGGGTTGCATACATTGTGAAATCTTGCGTTCTTTTCTTTGTCATACGGAACCACACTACGCCGACACAAGCGTGGCCACGGTCCCCGCACCCCCCATACATCTGCCGCAACCGCTGCTGCAGCCGCGCCGGCACCTCCGACGCGCGAGACGTTATTGACCGTTTCCCGGCGCTCCTGTGGGCGCTGCCATGTTTGATCACGTGGTGACGCGTCCATTCCTTGTCTCAGCTGCCTCCGTTGCCTCGACGATTAAATTGCGAGTGCGTGACGTCGGCGAGGTTCAGCAAACCTCCGTTTCGACGCATATTGTAGGCGGTGACTGTGCACGACACGAAGCTTGGGCCACAGTTTTAGAGGACAAGTGCTTTCAGAGCTCATTACGCCTTGTCCCAACGGCGCGAGCAGCGTATGCGGTGCTTGTACTAAAAGCGGGGCTACAAATGCGTTCAGGCTGTCTAAACTTTCCGCTTAGGAATTAAATCGGGATGAGTGTGCTCTTCGTTCTTTGTTTGGCAAACATATTAAAGCAGCGGCTTGTCACGTTTCTGACTCAGTAAAGTTCCTCGATGCGGCTACTATCTGACCGTTGATTTTAGGTGCAAAGCACCTTACGCGCCCGGGCGGTCGGCGTCTCCTGTCGTAATCGTCATCGTCGTTGTCCATAGCTGGCGACGTTGAAGCAAGCGGTTCGTGCTCGCGCTCGGCACGCGCTCGTGCCACTGCTCCCGCGTTCGTCGTAGTCTTCCACAGCTGGCTGCGTTGCCGCTCATCTATCCAGCGTAGAATTTAACTTCTCTTCTGTCGTCGTAACGAGGAGGCCGCGTTTACGGGGTTATGAGCCATTGCTTACGCCAGTATGAGCCCAATTCATTTGCCCCTCCCTAGGTTTCGCGTTAGTGACGGTTCATTTTGTAGCGATAGCTACATTACGCCAGGTTTTACGCCTCTTCGCCGTCGCCGCACTTTGAGCCATGGCTGCACTGTGACGTCACGGCACGGCCCTCGATTCTCCAGCAACTCGGCGCGTCGTGGTCGCCCCGCAGCCACCGCTGGGCGCTCACCGCGCCTTCTGCTTGACGTCAAACCACGGGCCTCGATTCTCGGGGCGACGCGGCTCTTCGCGGTCGCCGCGCTACAGTGGCTAGAATAGGGAAGTGTGACGAAGGCCCCGCCGCTCGCGTGAGCGTTTGAGATGCAGCCGCAAGGCGGCGCTCACGCTTGCATTCACGTCACCCGACCAGGCCCGACGATCGACTAGCCGGATAAGCGCCCCGATTCGCGATGCGAATTTCCTTTTCTTTACCTCAAATGGCACATCTTGCTCAGCCGCTCGTGTTCGCGAAGATCGCAGCAACATTACAGCGACATATGGGCCCTGTAAATTCGTGTATAACATGTTTTTTGCTCGCGAGATCTTAGCCGTCTTGGCATGTTTACCTCGGAGGCCGCGCAGACGCGCCTCGAGTTTTGCTTCACTGCGGTCTTATTTTACGCGCAAATTACTGTCTATAAACGCACGCTTGAACGAAAACAACTGTCCTTGCTTGCAATGATGAATTTAGTCCCTGAGTTGTTCGTTAAAGAAAGATGCAAATGGATTTCACTTAAATATATGCAACTGCCCTTAATTGGAATGCACCGATGATTACGTTACATAGAAAGTTCCCTTGGCTCGCTCAATATTTTCACGTTCGCGCGATTTCTTGGAAACTGGGATGTTATAAGCGAAATATGGTGGAATTATTGATAATTTTTATCAATCACTGTGTTGCCGTGTACTGTAAAGTGTCGCTTCAATAAATGTTACGAGGATACATAATTAGTTTCGAGCTCGTCGCTCATAACAAACTTTTAATTTCAATGCGTTTCGAACAAACAGAACACCATATACTTGACAAGACTTAAAAAAAAAACAGGTTCGGTTGAAGGAACATAAATAAACAGAACACATTTGACGAGAACACCGAGAAAGGCTGACGGAGTATTTAAAATAATAATGAGAACATTAGAATTCTTATTTCCTTTGCTTGCCCAGCTTCAATGGCGATAACAAAGGGACAAGAATTAAAAATTATGGGGTTTTACGTGCCAAAACCACGATCTGATTATGAGGCACGCCGTATATTGGGGGAATCTGGAAATTTGGACCACCTGGGGTTCTTTAACGTGCACCTAAATCCAAGTACACGGGTGTTTTCGCATGTAGCCCCCATCGAAATGCGGCCGCCGTGGCCGGGACTCGATCCCGCAACCACGGACAAAAATTAGGTGCTCAAGTTAATAGGTTCTCGCCTCTTACATTGCAAAGCCGCAGCATGGGGCATCAACAGTATACAGACAAAATTACTGCAGCCCTCATGTAATGGTATTGCGCATGAAGCAAAGGTAGAAATACCGGTTTCGACGCAGCGCATACACAAAAGAGAACCAATAACTGTGCACAACCGAGAGAAAACATGAGTGAAGAACCAATAATAAAATATTTTAAGCAACATTCTTGTAAAGCAAGAAAATCATACACAATAAGTCGATTAACACACTTAAAACTACTATAGCCACTGTACTTAATATTTAACATGAAGAGGTGTAACTGAACACAATGCACATTTCCTTTCATGGTTCTCATGATCGTCCTGGAAGTTTGAAGTGCTTTTATTTTTTCCCTCTTGTGGATGTTCGCTCTTCGTTTTGCACGATTTGTAACCATGCGGTCATGCAGCCAAGCACAAAACAGTGACTTTGACGGCAGCTCATCCCTGAGCACTTGTCAGCACCACACGAAACATCACGCCGCACAAGAATTTCCAACAAACAGCGAGAGAAACTCGCGTATCGGGCGCTCAGCTCGACGTATAAACGAGTGCGAGCGCCCCCCGGCGGATGCATCACAAGCGGCGACGGCGGTTGCCATAGGAGCCGCCGGGCGGTAATCACACTTCCCCTATTCTAGCCACTGTAGCCGCGCGGCCACCGCTTCTACAGGCACGCGTCCACCGTTGCCTGGCAACTAGAGTGTACTAGACCATATTCTAGTACACTCTACTGGCAACCGCCACAGCTGGCGCGCTCGCCGCGCCCTTGGTGTGACGTCACACCACGGGCTCGATTCTACTAGAGTGTACTAGACAATGGTCATATTCTAGTAGCTCTAATTCTACGGCACCTGGCCTCGTCGCGGTCAGCGCGCGCCCACCGCTCCGGCCGTTGGGCGCTCGCTGGGCCCTCTGTATGACGTCACGCACCGCGCTCCGCAGCTGTGATAACCGGGAGTATAGAAGGGGAGGAGAGCTCGCTTCGCCGCAGCCATAGTTGGGGCTGCAGTATGGATGATGAGAAGTCGGCCGGCCTGAAGCAGGCCAGGGATCGCCGTAGAAATGAAGAGGAGACAGCGCGCTGAAGAGACTCAAGAGGATCGTGCCGAACGGCTCTGGCCAAACGCCGTGAAAGCGATACCGCTAAACGCCTAAGCGCAGCCGGGGGTCTGTAGCTATCGCTACTCGACTAGGTTAAACCAGAGCTAAACCACAGCAATTTTTTTAGCCTAATCGCTCGCCGGTGTGCTCTGCTGCAATAGATTTGTTCTTGCTGCGCACAAAGCTTGGAATGTAAATGTTATGTACTTTGCGGTAGCTTGTAGCAAAGACGTATTATCGCTAGTCCCTCGCTTACTCTGTGGACCGTCACGATACGTTCAGCTTCGAACATTCATGTCTTGTCGGTGTAGTCGCCGCCACTGATGCTTCGGCACATTGATTCAACTGCGCGCCTATGCACTTATTATTGATACGGTGGCGAATGGGTGGCCGTAAGTTCGCGTGTGAGTAGGGGTGGAAGTGTGTAGATAACGTGCGAGAAACTTACTATGCCAGTTAGTGGCGCTACTTCCTTTTGTAACGAGCGGTACTCACTCTTAAGTGCCGATATTCCGGAGTTGAAGCCCTTTCTTTGGATAGCTATACAGCGCTGCCGGGTCAATTACCTCTTTTTATCTTTGAGGAAAGCCGTGCATCGCGAAGGACGGCAACACAGGCAGCCCCTATGTAGCAGCGGTGACACAGGTCGATTCCATTCCTTAATATGTGAATCCCTATTTTTTGCAGTGAACTGCCGCACACGTCTGCCCTTTATCGATACCCATTTTGTAGCATGAATTGGGCACAGTGCATTAGCGAACACCCAGTAGCATTTCCGACAGCTGATCACACAGTAGCAGGAGAGAAGCAGTAATAGTTTCTTATTCGTGCGCATTCGCTGAGGCTGTGTATGGCGCGCCGCCGAAAGCCCCATCTTGTTCCTCGAGAGCAAACTCCGCGAAAAGGGCCAATAACCACAGAAGCGCCGGCCGCGTGCACAGGCACCGTCGCAACTCTTTCCCCCTCTCCCATACCCGTCTCCATTCGTGTCCACGCGCCCTGATACGGACGGAAGCCGCCCCTTCCCCCTGGGAACGCATGCTGGCCGCGGGGTGCATACGGGGGCTGGAGATAAGCAGCTTCACTGTAAAACAAAAAAAGAAGAAAAAGTGCCTATCCGTTCGTATTTTTTGGGAGTCAACACTGTTAATGACACTGCAAGCTGGTGATGGTTGCCATTTTTTTTTATAGTGGTCTGCTGTGTGACCACCGGTGGTCGCTACTGTCTGGTTTCCACTCCCGCGACAATAACTTCAGTAGTTAATTTGCCGCTGTGGTGAAAGACAAGTTAAAAGCTTTGAAAATGCGCTCGGTTGTTGGAAACACCTTGGCGGCAACTATTAAAGCTAACGCCTGTTAGCCGTATGTATGAAATGAGAACGATTTAACTTAGCATGGTCAAAAAGGAGCTCGCGACAGCGGCAAGGAGAAGCTCACGTTCCCCTTGAAGTTTTACATCACATTTGATTGCCGTAACGCTATACTACCACCAAGTTGCCGTCAACCATTAACCACAGCATCCACCTGCAGTACATGCGTGCTCCCGCCGTCCCTGCTCTGTAGGAATGTGCAGCGTCGAGTAGCTAGCGCGGATCACTTGACAACTGTCTGGTGCAGTAGAAGTGGGTTAGCATACTAGTATGGTTACATACCGGCCATGGTAACGCCTGACAGCTTTACGCATTCAAATTAAAGGTAAAAATACAGTAGCAGAAAGCGCCCTGCAAAAGCGTACCGCGCTCTGGCACACGAGTGAAAATCGAGCTTCGGGAAGGAATACGTAGCAAATCACTGCACTGGCAGCACTGGCGTCACTAGGGTCAGCGGCACCCGGGGCGGCGGCCCGCTGCGACACCCCCTCCCGCCCTCTTCCGCACCCCTTCTCGTTTCAAGCTACGAAGCATCATCCTTATGGCTTGCTTCAACGAGAACTTTGGTCTGTAGCTACCGACTAATTCATTTCATTTCGTTTTGGAATGTCCAAAGTAACTAGTGCATCACGCAACTCCCAATTCAGAACATCACATAGAAAACGCTAATTTACGTGTTTATTTTGTTTTGCCAGGCACAAAACGGAATGTGAATTTTTTTATTTGAAAAATTAACACTCTTTAAAAAAATAGAGCAAGTAGTTTTCGTCAGGCAAATGTCCAGACCAACATCATACAAATAAGCGTGCACATAGAGCACAAGAAATGCTAACTTTGAGTATGTAGAAATACCTGCAGGGATATGTATACGGCATGTGTATACAGCGTATGCACAGTGATGCCTAGCCACGTGCGGTGCACACTGCGTACGTAGCCCCGCGTAGGCATATGCAAGAAATAGTTTACCCGCATTTTTAAAGTGAAGTTGAAAGAAGGACCTCAGAGGGAGGAAACTTGACAGGAGAGAAACGCCAGAAATAGTAGACGACAAAGCGAAGAAGAATACAGTTTCAGTATAACGTGTGCTATATTAAAGGTACTTTCGCATGAAAATTAAAGCACTAAAGAAATTAAAGAAATTAAGAGATGAGCATAATTAAATTAAATTATGCTCATCTCGCACTATCCGCTAGCGCAGTCGGCCCCCGTGGGGAAGTATTTCAAAACAGCAATTTCCATGAGCGCTACGCGGGTGTATCTGCCTAACATTTTGTGTTCCTGTCAGGGGTGATGTCTCTAACGTACATTCCATTTCTACTCCACGTTCTGAAGCACCTTAAGTCATTAAGCTTTACTAAGGGCACAATCCTAGAACTTTTCATTTTCTTGTTTTCTGTAGCCAGGGTTCCACTCAGCGACAGTCGCCCGGCGCCTTTTCACTTCTATGGCGAACAATTATTTTGATATTTCAAACCCCTCCTCTCCTTTTACTACTCACTGCACCCGGGGTGAACACGCCCCCCCCCCCCCCCCCCCCCCCCATGTGACGGTGGGCAGTAAGAACTTTCTCATTAATTTTTAACATATTTCACACATGTTCACGCACGAATAATTTTAAACGAGAGTGGTTTACAAACCTTTACAAGTATGGACCGACTTACCAAAGGCATTGCATTGAAAGCAAAGGCGTTGAAAATGAAAAACGAAGGAAGTTTGCCGATTTGCGCAAAATTATTTTCTCATATTCAGTGTTTGTGCACTTCGAGCTGCGCATTCATTTGGCCTCGCCCTGCAGTCTGCTAGTCTCCTGGTTAACTCGGTTGGTAGAGCGACCAACCCGGAAAGGCGTTGGCGCAGTGTTCGCTTGGTGAACAAGGACAGATTTTTCTTCAACGACGAAGCTTTCTGAGGAACGCATATGGGCCTTCTTTGGAGCTTTGTGCTAGACTCCAGGTGGATGACAAATATTTCCTCTTAAAAGAGCTATATTGTATCAGCTGGTTTCCCTTCAGTCTGACCAGGTTAAGGGCACACTACGGGGAGGAATTACTTAATGGGTATTTGTAGGTTAGCCTTCTACAATACCAAAAAAAGCCGCTCTTACCATCAGAGAACACCTGGTAAGCCACAAAACAAGGAATAACTAAAAGCGGTTCATGACGACGGTCTGAAGTTGCCGCACCAGATTGCCATGACGTCTTGGAATTTGACGGCATCTAATAAGGTCTGGTTACTTTTTTTCACTAAACATGTACTACCTTGCAATCTAAAGGAGCCAATGACTGAAATTAGCAAGTGTTGCGACTCTTTGCTGTGCCACAGCAGCCCCTATACGCAAAAAATACATTGAAATCCGTGACATTATGAGAAGTAGTTGAACGGGGAATGTGAGCGACATTCCTGGTTCTACTACTGCTCTTCACTGCAGGCCTCCATCTTCAAAGCCATGGCGTTTCATCGATGTGCCGGCGAAGGATTTCAGACACGAAATACATTTAAAAACATTCATTTGCTTTTCATTTTTTTGTTCCAATAGTAACCCACTTATTTTGAAAATACGGTCATGAAAGAATATCTTATCAGTATAAGCTGATCTAGCGTTTACCGTTAGCGTCCATTCAATGCGTCATAATGCGTGCACTGAATGTGGCCACCGTGATTGGGGGTCAACGAGGAAAACTATGCATAATTGTAGTGACGCCAGTAGAACCAGCCTCCACAGGCAGCCTCACCCGCTTTGCACGGTGCAGGCAGCATGTCTCGAGCGCCCAAACCGGCCTTCAGCAAGGCGTCATGGCAAACCGCGAGTGGTCGAGCCCCCAGTGGCGTCTCACCTTTTGTCGACTGCTCCCCGGTAAGTTTCGAACCGCACCTTCAATCTGCATTGGTGGATTGGGCTGCGCTTGTTCGTCGTTCTAAACCTAGTCGTGCCGAAGCATTGCTCTAGCGCCCCTCCCCTTGCCGCAATGGCTACATTCGTAGAAGCAAGCTTCATGCTCTTCAGGTACATGCCAAAGAAGTTCCTCATCGATACAATACTAATTAAACTACTCTTATTGCGAATGTACTGCATATATCCTAATGACCAACTGCAACGAAATATAGAACAACAATTTTACGATGAAAGTTTTTTGCCTGGAGACCAGTCATTTAGATGAAGTGGCATTCCAGCACCCGGAAAATGTCCATCTTTTGTGGTAATATATTCGCATTCAAAAAGTGATCACATTTTTGTGGCTGTTTCATTTACTGAAGAGCCATTCTTCCGAAATAACCATATGCTGACTTAAAGGCACCATGTACTTGGCAAGAACGCTACGTTGTTGTGGCAGTATATCTAGGACGGTTACTATCAAAGCACAATTCGTAGGAGCTATTCAAAAAATATCAATATGCAGGAATTGTAGCGCAGCAATTTAGATACAAGCAGCGCTCCTGAACGTTTTTAGCCAAGCTGCACCCACTTGTATGTGGAGAAATTTAGAGGGGCAAATTAGGAGGGGCACTCGCAGTCACGTCACGCTGTTTACAAATGGGGAGAGGTCCATTGGTGATGGCTGGGAGAGGCCTTCGCCCTGCAGTGGACATAAATATGGGCTATGATGATGATGATACTTAGCATAAGTGCGCCTTTTCTTAACTCCTCTTAATTTAGTTCCACTCCTTGCTGGTTTGTCGCTGCACTGGGTACATAATATAACTTCCTGATTGCCTATGGCCCGCCTCAAAAAGGTACTGCCTGTGCCGCGTATCGACGTCCAGCCGGTGTACCAACTTCCTAGACTCTCGCTAAAATGTATCCCGTCACTCACAAAAGCGCATTCGCGGCCTGCTCGTTGCACTTCTCAGTTCATGTGATGAATAAATTCATTGCCTGCCAAATCTTCTCGTTTCCTGCAAGCACTGTCCTTTTAATTCCACACCCTTGCCTTTCAATCTTTGCCACCGTGCACAGCGATTTGCAGTTCCTTTGAAACATTCCGCAAATCAGTAACCCCCCTGGCTATTTGCTTCGTGAACCCTGCCCCCGGTCCCTGCAGTACGTCAATCACTACGGCCATTACCACCACTAGGTGCCCCTCCTTCATTGTGTCCCACATGTGTTACCACGGCAGGACTCGACTCCTCCGCACTTGTTGTGCTTGAGTGCATAAAACAGTGTTTTTTAAGGAAGTAACTGGAACGCCAATGTATTTACCCGCAAAGTTCGGGAGTTAATATACTCGCCGCGGTGGCTCAGTTAGATAAGGTGTTCCGCTGCTGAGCACGAGGTCGCGGAATCGAATCCCGGCCGCGGTGGCCGCATTTCAATGAAGTCGAAATGCAAAAACTCCCGTGTCCTTGCGCTGTAGTGCACGTTAAAGAACCCCAGGTGGTAAAAATTAA
Source organism: Dermacentor silvarum (assembly GCF_013339745.2). Classification (NCBI taxonomy): domain Eukaryota; kingdom Metazoa; phylum Arthropoda; class Arachnida; order Ixodida; family Ixodidae; genus Dermacentor; species Dermacentor silvarum. The sequence continues at coordinate 421,302,874 of NC_051154.1, forward strand.
TCCGCAGCCTTCCACTACGGCGTGCCTCATAATCAGAACTGGTTTTGGCACGTAAAGCCCCAGAAAGAAAAAGAACGGAAATTAATTTCTCGAAACTGGTGTCATCCTGAGAATTACTTCGAAGTGGATCTGTCGTGTCAACTCGGCGGTTAGAATTTGTGAATTGCAATATGGCCCATAAGGTAATTAGTTGAAAACTTTATTAGTGAATCTTTGTTAATTTCTCAATCATGCATTTCTACTTTTTGTGCAAGTCTACCTCTTCGAGTAGACCAGCTCATGAAATAGAATTGTGCTGTCTGCCCCAGTCAACTTTTCAAAACGTTTGGCAGTGTTCGCTGAAACACCCTATATATATATATATATATATATATATATAGTAGTAACTGGATTTTTCAATGGGCCAAGCGTATTTAGGAAAATCAGAAGCACAACTTCGCGGTTATCTTAGGTTTATTATTAACCCAACAGTTTCCCCGCAGGGGCGTCTGCGTAAGCAGGCGTTTGGTGTGTTGCGACACCACGGACCCGAGCACACGAGGATTGGACCCTCCCGCGTCTAACCGTGCGCGGCTTAGCCGTGTCCGGGGAAAAGGGGATCCTGGAGGTTGAGCCGAAGCCGGGTGTTCGGACCTTTATGGCCCCCCGGCGGAGGCAACACACCTCTTTGGCCTTCGCTTCTCGTAGACGGCACCCCCGGACTGACCCATCCGGGGGAAATCGGTGGTCGCCTTTTCCTGTCCCTCTCCTAAATCTTTTGCTTTCCTATCAACTTACCTTTCTGTCCTGTCATCTCCTTTCTTCCCAACTTTTCTGTTTCTCTCAGGCGGCTTGGGTTAACCTGGTGCGGTATATCCAACCTTGAGTATAACGCATTGGGTTATAGCAGCGATGCACGGCTGGCGTGTGCAAGTCATTGCTTTGTCAAACTTGTAGCGTCCCCTTGTTGGGCTCCGCGTTACGGAATCCTGAGAGACTTGGCGCTAATAGGCATCCATGGCAGTATGCTAAGCATAATACAAAGCTATTTGTCCAATCGTACCTTCCGCGTCAAAATCGGGAATGTATTTTCACGCCCATTCATTCAGGAAACTGGCGTACCCCAGGGAGGCGTGCTCAGCTGCACACTGTTTATCGTTAAGATGAACACACTCCGTGCCTCATTACCACCGGCTATTTTTTATTCCGTCTACGTAGACGACATACAAATAGGCTTCAAGTCATGTAACCTCGCAGTGTGTGAGAGACAGGTACAGCAGGGCTTAAACAAGGTAACGAAGTGGGCAGACGAAAACGGGTTTAAAGTTAACCCCCACAAAAGTTCTTGTGTTCTTTTCACAAGAAAGAGAGGCCTGATTCCAGATCCCTGTGTTGAACTGCATGGACAGAAAATACCTGTGAACAAAGAACACAAGTTTCTAGGCATCATACTTGACTTTAGGCTAACTTTCATCTCCCACATAAAATATCTCAAAGGAAAATGCCTAAAAACAATGAACCTAATGAAGATTCTATCTCACACAACATGGGGCAGCGATAGGAAATGCTTAATGAATCTTTACAAGAGCCTCATTAGATCGCGACTGGATTATGGTGCTGTAGCATACCACTCTGCTGCCCCAAGCGCGCTAAAGATGCTAGATCCCATTCACCATCTAGGTATCCGCCTGGCCACTGGCGCTTTCAGAACAAGCCCCATTGAAAGTTTATACGTCGAATCAAATGAGTGGTCACTCCATCTGCAGAGAACATACACCAGCCTCACATATTTCCTTAAAGTCCACTCTAATCATCAGCATCCGTGTTTTAATACCGTTAACGATACGACGTGTGCTACACTTTTTCGCAATCGTCCCTCTGTAAGACAGCCTTTCTCACTGCGTGTCAGGGAGCTTAGTGAAGAAATGGATATCCCACTCTTCGAACATTGCTTAATGCCTTCAGCCAAGCTGTTACCACCTTGGGAGTGGCAGGTAGTAGCATGTGATATATCATTTGTAGAGGTTACAAAGCACGCCTCAGAGGTAGAAATCCGAATGCACTTTCTAGAATTACAGTCCAAGTACTCGTGCACAGAATTTTACACAGACGCTTCTAAATCACATGCCGGAGTATCTTATGCAGCCGTCGGTCCGTCCTTCTCGGAATCCGGCGTACTCCACCCAGAAACAAGTATCTTTACGGCTGAGGCCTACGCAATATTGTCAGCCGTAAAACATATAAGGAAATCAAAACTTCAAAAAACTATTATATTTACAGACTCTCAAAGCGTTGTAAAAGCCTTGAAGTCACCGTGTAAACAGAAAAACCCTGTTCTTATTGAGCTCTATTCTGTTCTGTGTAGAGCATACGCAACTAACCAGCATGTCATTATATGCTGGGTGCCTGGGCATAGAGGCATCGAGGGCAATGTTCTTGCCGACCAAATGGCCACATCAGTCACATCACCCGCTATTAATCCTACAGCTGCTGTTCCTGCAACAGATTTAAAACCTTTCTTGCGAAAGAAACTGCGAAGCCACTGGCAACGCTTGTGGGATGCAGAAACAAGTAATAAGCTTCATTTGATTAAGCCACAGTTATGTTACTGGCCTTCCGTAACAAAAACCCGGCGAACTGATATCCTATTCTGTCGTCTAAGAATAGGACACACGTACGGCACCCACAATTTTCTATTGAGTGGTAATGACCCGCCAACCTGTGTTAGATGTGGCGAGAGGCTCACGGTCCTCCACGTCCTCCTGGAGTGTCGGGAAGCCGAAAGAGAAAGAAAGAAACACTTTCCTCTAGCATATCGCTATTATGTCCCTCTACATCCCGCTATGTTTCTCGGTAAAGAACCGCTCTTTAACACCAAAGCAGTCCTCGCATTCCTGAATGATGTTGTGCTACATGTTATTAGCCCAACAAGTTCGTAGCGCATCCTCTCTTCAGAGGATGTTGCTGTGATTGTTTTTTATAGCACATGCCTCCAGGCCCTTGTGTCTCAAGGGCTTTGTTTAGGCACTTGTGCTTCTGGCTAATTCTTGCATCTGCAATATTTTGGAAGTCATATCATTCTTTCGCAATGCATTCTTCATGTCTATAGTACACATCATTAGTCATTGCCATAATCTTATTACGTATAGATTTTACGCACTTTACAGCGACTGCTTTTAGGCCCCTTTACAGCCATGCCACATCTAACCTTCATATAATTGACTATTCATATACCACTAACAAGCCATTACCATCGTCCTGGCGCTCTTTGGCCACACCTGGCCCTTGCGCCAATAAACAACAATAATCATCATAACCCAACAGTTTCGGTCGGTGGACTGAAACTGTTGGGTTAATAATAAACCTAAGATAACCGCGAAGCTGTGCTTCTGATTTTCCTATATATATATATATATATATATATATATATATATATATATATATATATATATATGTGTGTGTGTGTGTGTGTGTGTGTGTGTGTGTGTGTGTGTGTGTGTGTGTGTGTGTGTGTGTGTGTGTGTGTGTGTGTGTGTGTGTGTGTGTGTGTGTGTTATCAAACTATCGCTTTCATTTCGTGCAGGCCGAACCACCCTCCGGGCAGCGGAAGTCCGGGACTGACACCGCTCCGCAAGAAGCCGGGCCGCTACCGAACTATCGGCTGCGATCGAGCTTGGAAATTTTTAATTAAAAATATTTTTTTTTCGAAATGTCAAACTAATTTATTAGGCGGAAGGGGGTTGATAAGAACTGTCGCAGTTCATTTCTAGTTCATCAGGCGCCCCCTTTTCCCGTACCCCCCACTTCGTTCTCGTTTGTGTGAATCTTCTGGCAACTGGTTGGTGCAAACTCGCCTTCACACGTTGGCTCTGAAGAATTCATGACCACCGTCGGATGTCCTGTACGCCTGTTTGGTGGATTTACACTTTCGGAAGGACACGCTGTTAGGTTTTGTCGAATCCTTCAGCCAGAAGCTCGGCGTCAATATGTTTTTACACAGAATGCCTGTATTCTCAGCGAGCAGGGAAGCAGCACGGCGAAGCAGCGCCCAGAGGACTTTCCACAGGGAGCGGCGCATCGCGTCACAGATGGCGGAGTTACTTAGGAAGCAGCTGTGGCCTCACCTACAAAGAAGGAAGTTGCAGAATCAGCCTGGACATGAAGTGGCGATGCTAGGAAACGGCACCATTCCACAAGGCGTTCAGAGTGTGTTAGAAAAAGGAATCAGTTCCTGCAAACGACATCAGCTTGTCCACGTGCACAGCTGCACGAGTAGGTGCTGACAGCGACATGTGCCTGCAAGATGGCGTCCACTGCCTATTGCCTACAGGGCGATTTCATTCGCCCCAGCAGGCCTCCGTCGTCAGCTTCGCTACGTGCTGCGGACGTCAAGTTGCTCCAGGCGGATAAGGAAGGCGGCTTCGTCTTTGCACCCACTGCCGTGTACAATGAAAATGCTGAGGTTGGAATCATTGGCTGCTTCCGAGTCGCCAACGTCATGCCTACGCAGATCAAGGTGGCTCCCGACAAACTTTTTGAAAAGGACGGATGGAGAAGCTAGCGTCTACGTTGCACTCAGCGATGGGCATGAATTAACCTCTACGTGTTCTTCACAACGAAAACGCACAAATGCGAGGTTTCGTTCCGCGTCATCGTTTCGAAACAAGGCACCTGGTAGCGCCTCGTGGGAAAGTTCTTGCAGCGCACCCTTTCCATTTTTGATGTGCAAGATCCGTGCCTCACAGGAAGCCCCAAGAAGTGTACCATTATCTGCATAGCGAGTGCCACCACAAGTGAATTGTTTTTCCGTCGATGTGAAGGACTTATGCTATTCATTACCACGCAATCAGGTTTGCGCAGACGTCAGCCAATGCACCGACCGCTAAGGGTGCATTCTTTTTTATGACATGTGGTATTAGTATTAGCAACGTTCTGCAAATTTGTAACATTTATTTGCATTCCGCCTTCATTATGTACAATGGTCAGTTTTGTATTCATAAAAAATCTGTATGCATTGAATCCTGTCTTGCTCCAATTCTTAGCGACCCGCTTCAAGCAAGTCCTGACACATACCTCATGGACAGCCTGCAACAGGCACTGTGAAGGTGCTAAGATTTGTAGATGGCTTTGTAGTTTTTTATGAATGTAACCAATGTGACATTGTGCGTTGTACTGGACAGATAATTGATGCGTTTCGTTCGTACATGAAGGAATTACAACGAACAACCAAATTTCCGACAGATAAAAAACTTATGTTCCTAGACCTAGAACTGCTTTAATCTATTGACCATGTTGGGTGGCAGTATGCCCCCCGTTCTAAGAAACGTCTCGTACCCTACAGCTGAGCGCAAGTGGTCGCACGGTTCAACGTATGTAACCAGGAGCAACGCCGTGGTAACAGCCAAACGCGGACATGAATTTGCTGAAGCCACCGGGAGTACTACTCACGACAGGTGATGCAGGGAAGAATTGGCAACGGTTTAAGAAAAAGTTTTAGCGGTACTTCACGGCGGTAAAGCCGCATGACAAGCCACTGAGCATTAAGGCGAAGACAGCGGTGCTATTTAGCTTCGCCCGGCAGGGCGGAATTTAAGTTTTCAACAACTTCTCTTTCAGCGATGGCGAAAGCAAAGAAGATTACTCAGCTGTTGTCAAAAAGCTTGACGGATATTGGGCTGCGCAGACAAGTGAAGTCTGTAAGCGATTTTGTCCTGGAAGAGGATGCGGGCAACGGGGGAAAGTTTTGAACAATTTGGGCGAGACGTCAGGATGCAAGCCAGATCTTGCCATTCAGGAGGACTGACAGACTATGATCCGTGAGCAAATACTTATTGGCATTAAAAACGACAGCTTGCGTGCGAAACTGTTGCAGGGCAGCGAGCTCACGCTGGCTAAAGCCGAACAAATTTGCAAAGCATCAGAGGCAGCCGCTTTCCAATGCGAAACGTGGGCAGATAAAGTTCAGCAACTGGATCTTGTGAAGGTTGCCGGGGCACCAACAAAGCCTAAAAAATTAAATACTCACGATGTGGCAGAGAACAGAAGGCCCGCGACGGCCCAGCTTATGGTAAAACCTGCACGATCTACAAGGCAAGGAATAACTTTGCTATTGGATGCAGAAGAGCGGTGCACGTCGATGAGCTCCAAGATGACGTCGACAGCAGTTGATTAGAAATTTTGCATGTGTGTGTCTACCATACGGAATGAACGGGGCATGGCGGTGAAGGCAAGCCTTGGTGGCGAAAAAGTCCCGTTCAATGTCGACAAGCCATCTAAAGCTAACATCATCCCGTATTCAGTCTACGGGAAGATTCGACCGGCGCCGCCTGTTAAACACAGCAATGCCACTTTGCGGTCATACGATTGAGCTGTGATCAAGAGCCTAGGCGTCATCAGTCAAGAAGTAGTCATCGAGGACCGTCACCAGAACCTCAATTTCTTCGTCGCTAAGGAAGGACAATTGCTGCTCGGTCTCAAGGTCAGTGAAATACTCAGGTTAGTTTGCCAGGGCAGTTAACTTGGTGGCAACAAACAGCTCCGAACATGTCTTGCAAGAATTCGGTGAATTTTTCCAAGCTACCGGCTGCGTACGACGTCAATAGAAGATAGCTCTTTCTGCGGATGCCATCTCAGTGGTATTTGTCTAGTTTCTTTGGCCTCGAGGGAACCACCTCGAAGCGAGCCAAAATGAATGGAGCAAGCGGGCATCAAAACAAAGGCCAAGGAGCCTACTGAATGGGTAAGCCTCTTGGTAATTGTCAAAAAAAGATGAAAAACTCAGGACTTGCATGGATCCAAGAAGAATTAATGCTTGCTGTGGGCGTTTATTACGCACGTCTTCTTCATCTGTATATTATCATCATCATCCTACGTTGCGCGATCCTCATCTTCAGTTATGTGTGATCATCATCATCGGGTGTGTGCTTTTTGCTGGTTCGCTGCCGAGTACTCGGACCGAATAAACGTCGTGCCAACAGAGACGCCATAAGTGGTGGAGGTGCTCTTCGATCCTCAGTCCTCTGCCCGCTCAGTCTACCCCCTGGAGCTACGTTCAGGCCGCCGCTTGGGCCCACTGTCCGCTAGCATGTCTGAGGACGCACCACCTTCCACTTCTACCGCTGCCGTTCTGACACCACCAGCCACCCCTTACATCCTCAGCAGCCACCAGCGTGACCCCCATCTCTTCGCTGGTCTTCGTGAAGAAGATGTGGAGGACTGGCTCGACGACTACGAGCGAGTCAGTTCCGCTAATCATTGGGACGACCTTAACAAGCTCCGCCACGTCTCCTTCTACCTGACGGGTGTGGCGAAGACATGGTTCTTCAACCACGAGATCGACTTTACTGACTGGGCTGCCTTCAAGCAGCGGCTGCGCCAAGTATTTGGTACACCGGCCGTTCGTTCTACCATCGCAAAGAAAACCCTCGATACTCGCCAACAACAGCCAGGCGAGTCTTACACATCATACATAGAGGATGTTCTTGCGCTTTGCCGCCGTATGAGTTCATCTATGCCAGAGTCAGACAAAGTGCGCCACATTCTGAAAGGCATTAGATCAGTCGCCTTCAATGCCCTTGCCATTAAGAACCCCGCTACAATCGCTGACGTTGTTACAACGTGTCAGCGCCTGGACGAACTCGAGTCTGTTCGCCTTCAGCCGGACGTTGGTGACTATTCTTCTACGGCGGACCCACATCTGCGTGTCGTGATACGAGCAATGATACGCGAAGAATTACAGTCAATGGGCTTGTCGTCACCATCCGTGTGCCCCAGCGCGCCTTCTAGCGCAGCCTTGCGTGCCATCATCAGGGATGAACTGGCGTCCTTGACCTGCTCCACGCACGTGCAACCCTCCGTCTCTCGTCCCCTGCCAACGTACGCGGAAGTTGCTGCCACGCCTCCAGGCAACGTAAACTCCACGGTGCCGCTGCGCACGTACGCGTCGGTTGCTGCCGCGCCTCCAGTAAACATTTCGACGATGCCGCCCGAGCTTTCATCAGCCCATTTGACTGCACTGACTCCCGGATCACCTAGCCCCCTGTACTATCCGCCATGGCGTCCGTCACGTCCCACGTGCTATTACTGCGGCTATCGCGGCCATATTTCACGTTTCTGCCGCAAGCGCCAGCAGGACGAGCGTCGGGGATACGACATCTCCGAACGCAACTTTTCCGGTGGAGTCTCTTCCCAACGCCGGCGTTTCTCTTCGCCTCCGCTCCGCTCTACTTCTCCGCCCGCATCGACTGAAGACCGAAGCACTTACCGTTCAGCCAGACGCCGCTCCCCTTCGCCGTTCCGCCGCTCCACGTCACCACTACGGCCCGTCTCCCTCAACTCTAACATTCGTCCGGAAAACTAAGCGATGCAGTTTTTGGAGGACAAACTGCATACGACACCATATTGACACCACCACCGAGACGCCATATTGCATAAAACGAGAGCCTTACGCAACGCCCCGACATGAGGCGATAGGGGCTGGAGTGTCATAGGCAAATTTTTTCATTCGACTTGACACCAAATCTGGTTTTCATCAAATTGCTTTTGACGAGAAAACATCCCGAATTGGTACTTTCGCCACTGCTTTTGTAAGGTAAATATTCTTGCGGATGCCATTTGGAATCGCGTCAGCATCAGAAGTCTTTCTCAAGGCTTTAAGAGAAATATTTCATTCCGCGCCGGGCGTTAGTGTGCATGTAGACATTTTTATTTGGGGGATATCGCGAGAACACCATCATCGCTTGCGATCTGCACTCGAAGCTAAAGGTTAAGCGGGTCTTAGGCTAAATGCCAGGAACTGCAAACTTGGTGTTCCTGAAACTGAATTTTTCGGTGCCATTATCTCGGAAGATGGTATAAAGCCTAATTACCGACTTATCGAGTGCATGAAACAGGCACCCACTTCGACCGACAAACAAATGGTTCAGCGTCTTCAAGGCATGGCGAAATATTTTTCCAAGTACATTCCCTCCTTGCCTTGGAGGATTTCATCATTGAGCACTTTAATCAAGCATTGACACCAAGTAACGCACTAGAGTTGCAGAACATCTATGCGAGCCTTTGTAACCATCCACTGCTTGTAATCTTCAATCCCCGGAAAGAAACGAAAGGGACATCATATGTATCCACGAATGGCTTTTGTCGAGCTCTTACGCAGCGCCATAAAAAGGAATGTCGTCCTGTGGCGTACGCATCAAGAGTGCTTACCTCTGCTTAACAGCGTTATTCACAAATAGAAAACCAAGCTTTATCAGTGGCGATCGGCTGCCAGAAATTTCATTACCTATCTATAGGCGACAGGTAATGTTCGAAACGGTCCACCGGCCTTTGACGGCAATAGATCAAGACATTACTGCAGAAACTCCCTAGTGGGACTTGTCAGATAGTGCGTAAGCATTCTATCCAGTCGATCATCTTGCACCAGACGTGTTCCGAAAGCCTCTGGTCGAATGATATATCGTATGATATAGAGGCTGTCCCAACTATCATGAATCAAGATTCAAAAATTTGCAAATGCCACGTAGCTGGACAGAAGAACCAAGGTAATGTTGTTGGCCCTCGCGTGGAGATACTCACATAATTTGTTTCCATTCCGCCTAATTAAATAATTAGTCTTCATTAAATAATCAACTTCTCCAATATTATAATTAGATGAAATGTGTCAATCAGAAAATTGTATAGCACTATGAAAACCACCCGAAATAGCTGTCTGTTGCTCAATACGTGCTACATAAAAGTTTTTCCGAGCTTGAAAGAAGCCCGCGAATACACAAAAACTGTCTCTAGCGGCCAGTCCCACGGTGGATTCATTCCTTTTAAAGTGAAAAAGAATTCTATTGCTACAAAAGCTGCTGTTCTGCTTCTAGGTACAAACAAACGATATAATTACCGCAAAGTTCAGTCCTTTCCCCGGCGCTTTTTTAATATTCTCATGATCATAATTCCCCGTCATTAACAAGTAACAACTTATGTTTATGCAGCCAATATTGCGTTTTTCGCATCTGGAAGCGACATTCCCGCGTTATATCAACGACTGCAAACTTTGTGCTCTGGAGAGGTGGTTAAATGCTTACCAGTTTTCACTCAATGCCAGAAAATGTGTCATTCCCGTTTTTCCGATACATGACCTAGTGCATATCACTCTCTCTTACTACCTTCAAGACATACCGCAGGTAGAGTCTACTAAATACCTTCGAATAATTTATAACGGTTCTCTCAACTGGTGGTCATACATAAATCATCTGACTGGAAAAGGTACCCGTAGAATTGGCATTTTCCGAAGGCTGAGCAATCGTCGAATAGGATTGAGAAGAGATGCACTCCTAATGATATATCGTATATACGTTCGCCCTGTATTGGAATTTGGTTGCACGCTCTTCTCTGGAGCTCCAGCCTACACGCCCCGCCCTCTGATCCTCTTAGAAAGAAAAGCATTAGGTTTGTGTCAAGGACTTCCTAATTTTGTTGCAAATGCTTTTGTTTATCTCGAATCCCGTGTACCTCCTGTTTAGTGCTGGTTCTGTCTTTTGACAGTGCAGACGTTCTTGCGAATTTATGAATCACCGTTGCGACGTTCTCAAACAATATTCATTTCCCAGCCTGTGTTGTTTTTTGGTGTAACCTGGCTGCGATCACATACTCCGCAAATTACATTCGTGCAACACTTACTTGACGCTTTGGACGTGCGCATCGGTGATTTACTTCCAATTCCCGATAGATCTGTTACCACTGATATTCAATTCGATAATTCAACAATAACTCAAAATTACTTCCACATCGTACTTTAGACGGTCTAATACAAGTTCATCTCCAGAGCCTTCAAACAAACATCGTTATTGCGACAGATGCTTCGCAATGTGAAGAAAAGTCAGGTGAAGGTAGTATCTTTTCCCCAATTCTGGATTGCACATTTTCTCTTCGGCTGCCAGATTTTATACCCATCTTCTGTACAAAAATGACTGTTGATTTACCATTGAGGTATTGTTGGGTAATTGTTGAACCAACGGATTTTCAACAAAATCTCAAGAGTGATTGAGTTCGCCCAACAATAACACAACGATTTTACTACTGAGAGCTTCTCAACAACTAATTCATTGGGTAATTTGAGTTGATTTTCGTAGTTGTTTTTTGTTGTATAGCAGTTGAGTCCATAATATAATAACTGAGACTCGCATATGAAGGCGACATTTGAAATTTTTAATGCGAAGCATTTATTGCCTCTTCCTTGGGACTTAGCGGTTCGTTGGTAGGTTCTTGTCTGCCCTCGCTTTTATACAAAAAATATAAATTTACGACCCCAATCCAAGTGATTTCTAATTACTTTGAAATCATTCCTGTCACTTAACTCAATTTGTAAGTAAACTTATGCTCTGATGTTGTATATATAATCAACATTAAGTAGAACAGTCGATTTCGTACAATTTTAACAGCGGAGCTGTTTGCCGGCCGTTAGGCGATTCGTCCGTCGTCGGAAAAAAAGTGGGCCGATCCTGGCGGCAGTGCAGAAAGGGTCCAAGTGCAATGGCACATACGCCTGTGAACTAACGAAGCTGAGCCTGGCTAAGTCTAGCTAAGCAGGGTGGGGCTACTTAAGCTGAGTCAGTCATCGATCGCCAATCCGTAGCCAATTAATAGCTAATCGATAATGGACCAATAATCAATAAATTCCAGAAAATGCTGGGGTTGACTTTCGTAGTTCTTAGCCTAGCCCAAATATGTTGCCAACATCTTGCGATAGCCAATCAATAGCTAATCGATAATCGATCAATCAATAAATTTCTGGAAATGCTGGGGATGAATTGGTAGTGCTTAGCCTAGCCAAAATACTTGCCCAATACCTTGCGATAGCCAATCAATAGCTAATTGATGAATAATGAATAAATTCTGTAACATTCTGCGAAGACTTCGTAGTGCTTAGCCTGGCCCAAATACGTGGCCAATACCTTGCGATAACCAATCGATAGCCAATCAATAGCTAATCAATAATCTATTAATAATCCATAAATTCCTGGGAATGCTGGGGATGACATGGCAGTGCAAAGCCTAGCCTAAAAGCCAGGACTATCTAAGCGTCCATCAGCTCTGCTATCTCTTTAGCATTGCGCCTCCAGTGCAAGCTACACTAATGTTTTTATTTTTAATGATTTATTTTTAGTTTAGAATATTTTCTGAATTTCGTACAAACCTGATGTCGGTGGTCGACTGGATGTCGCTGCTTAAGAAACAAGAGTGTCACTCGCTGCTCGTGCCACTAAAATAATTAGAGGTCCCTTATGCTAAAACTAAGACAACTTCAAGGTGGAAGCCTGAGCGCCACTAACTCAGTGACACGACGACCACTTTTTTGCTGAGTCATCTCCACTCCGAACCCATATATTGCAAAGTAAATTTTGCAAGTCATCCTTATTTCACCAAACTCGGACAGTGACTCAGCACTTATTTTTGCTGCGTCATCGTCACTCTGAAACCACAATTTATAGTCTTTTTGCAAGTCATCATGTTTTTTGCAAGTCACCCTTCCTATGATTCACCAAACTCGAACCGTGACTAAGCACTTTTTTGCATAGTCACTGTCACTTTGACTCTCAAATCTCATATATTTTTGCAAGTCACTCTCACAATCCATAACCCCTTCATTCTTCATTTTATTTCTCTTGGAGAAATAAAATGAATCTTGAATTCACACTTGATTCACTCTTGATTCACCCTATCACTGCTTGATTCACCTTCATTCAATCTATCATCTCTTACTTTCATCACACTTGGTTTGCTCCATTACTCCAAATATCAAATTTTCTTCACTTTTGATTCACCATCATTCACTCATACTTAGCTCACTCTATCTTATCATTACCTTTCGTTTGACTTCTATCACCCAACTGAACCCCTTTAATTCACCTCAATTCACTCTAATTCACCTTATTCACTTCTCTGTATACGCATTTTTATCATTATCGTTACCATCATTACCGAGTACTGTAATTAATTCTCGGTTCTTGGCCACTTTTCGGGTTTTTCGACCAATTGTTCCGCTTTGTCACGCCAATTATTATAATTAGTTAATTACTATCATGATCATTTTTGATCATTTGCATCGCTCAGGTAATTACCTATCGATTGATATATAATGTTGTGCGGTTAGTAATGATCTCATTGAGTTATCAGTTTTTGTACATATTTTTAGCTATTTTTGTCCGATTTATGGCTCCGCTTTTTCAAAGTCACCTCAAAAGGAGACATATAAAGCTTTCGCCTTAATAATGTGGGATCGATTATGGCATCGAACGTCAACCTGCGAGTACAGCAGCCCGCGGCGCTCGAGATCTAACCACTAGGCCACGAACGCATGCATTGAACTTCATTTCTTCCTTGGCACTGATGTACTTATCTTTGGTGCTACGTCTTGTGTTCAGTGCTTGCTGCAAGAGATGCGACTGCACCAGAAAGTGGAATTGGTATGTTGTCATTTAAAAAAATCGGCACTCCACTTTCCAGATGTTCTTGGGAAGAACTATGGTGTGCACCAAGCCACCTATGCCTAGTCTGTAACTATATGTTAGTGACTAACAACCATCACAAAACCACCTATACGGCATTCATATGCTTTGCTGGGGTCAAATCAGCGAAAGATTGTTTAGAACCTCTCACAATGCATGTTATACAATCTAATGGTCTTTTCAAAACATAACTCCTTCAGTCACGGTGGTCACATTTGTGAAAACGATTTGTTTTTGCCAGTTCGGTCCAGTAGTTGCAAGAAAGAAAACATGCACACTGAGCTGCGTGTCAACTTAATCGGCTGCTTACCCAATGTAACTCATCTTTTAAGACTGCAGATTATTGCTACACATGAATACTTTGCTAAAGGCGCTACCATGTTCCATTAAGTGCTGTCAGGAAAGTGGAGCTTAGAATTTTTTTTCATTTCTCAAGAAATTTTCTCGCTTTCCTAATCTGCCCAAAACCAAATAACTTCAGCACGTCCCAGTGATTCAAATCTTTTGATAAAAATGACGTCATATGACTGACTCTATGCTAAATAGAAATATAATCCTCTCATTGCGATCCCTCAGTAGAAAAAAAACAATCGATTTTCCTCCCTTATTGTCTTTCTTTTATGTAGCACGCAACATTTGAGACAAAATTCACTATGCAAGTTTGGCACATTCGTGACAATGCATTAAAATTCGTGACTCAAGTGATACTAAGAAAACAACACAAAGCAAATACAAAAAAATGTTAACAGATCCCAGCTAGAAAGAAACAAGACATAAAAAATGGTGTGATGCACAAAACAGAATATTATGGTAAAATATACATGCTGGCACAGTCACTATTCTATTTCTATTAACTGAAGTATTTTAAATAAATTGAAAAGAAAAAATTAGTAATAACAAACACAGCTCAGTTATACAGATTAAAGCACCAGGTTTTCATGTAATGAGCACAGAAAGATTGATTCCTTATTTATCAAGCAAATGCACTTTTGCAAGCAGCTTGGAATTTACCACAAATGTATCACTGGTAGGTTGAACTTCTACAAACTTCAAAAAATGATCATAGGGGATGCCCGCGAATATTTTCCTTCTAACATGCAAGATTTCCACATGAACTACGATAGTGCTATCACCAATACCTGTACATGAATTGCCCTTCAACGAAACAATTCGCACAACACGTCCGAAAAGGCCGTTTCCATGCACATAAGAATTTTTCCTTCGGGACTTGTGAAGCCGAGAAGTGCAAAATGTGAATGCCCCAATACTCATTTTTTGATACTCTGTCCCATCTTCTTTCAACACTCCTTTTCGCATCAGCAACACAGAACCCTCCTTGGAAACACTCTTCATGAGTCTATAACCTCTCATAAGACACTTAAAAGCATTGTTTGCACTGTAGTGAGCTTTGTGATGATAATTTTCTGAGCAGAACTTTAAAGGGACTGTAGTATACAAAAATTTTCCACAATTTGAAAATTCGCGTAGCGTGCTCCTTGAACGAACTTTCCTAGAGTTCCATTCATTCCTTCAGAAGGGAAAAGAGAAAATCCCCACAATGGGCCCCAGTTTTTAGCAGTATCCACAAGATGCAGGAGAAGGTGTGAATTGTAGCTTATATGTTCAATGCCGTTGAGTTCTTCATAGTCTAAAAGGAATTGCAACGTGTATTTTTGAATGGTAACTAACTGGTCCGTGGAAACCACAGGTCCTAGAAGGTAGTGCATAATGCCAACAAATTTCATCCAGTGACTGTACTCTTTTCCTGGAATGTAGTGTTTTAGTACGACAGGCGAGTAGTAAAGTAGCCAATTCCTGCAATCAGAAGCTTTCCATTCCTTAATTTATTCCAATGTTCTAGGAAGCCTTGAAATTTCCCATGTGGGAGTAAGAGAAAGCATGCTTCATGAAGTTTTTGGCGGAGCTTGAAATCCCGACACTGGTGGGAATTCAGCCACATGAATGTAGTAGCCCGTACAAAACCAGAGCAGATTGAGTGCATGTAATCCGCCACAAAGCTTTTCCCCAACGAGAAAAAAGCTAATAAAGTGAGAACACTGGGTCCCTTTATTCCACAGCTGGGACTTTGTTGATGTTTCGATATCTCAGCGTGATGTTCAAAAGACTCTGGTGTCCTCAGCTTCATTGGAGTCTTATGTGGTGGATATACACGCACATACCAATTTCCCTTTTCTACTACTTCACCGGGGTCTTCACACCATGCACACCCATGCATGCCGTTGAATTGGGTCATATTCATGACACTGCACCTAGCCACGCTATCTACGGCACAAGGACCTGGAAGCACTTTTGTCGTGTGCTCGTGGCCGTTTTTGTCACGCCATGTTTCACCATCACATGACAGCTCATTCATGACCTTGACAAATGGTAAGAGGAAGCAATTCATGTCAGGCTTTCTTTTATTGACCCAAAGACCAGCAAGAAGCTAGTTACGAACGCGCTTCTTATATGGAAGTTCATTTGTCATGACAAGCAAGGGCCACATTCTGGTATTAGAGCTTTCATACAATGGCACTCCATCAGTGTTGAATGTCAGTGTGATGTCCCCTGGTGCTAGAGGGAGCTTATGGTACTGCATGCTTTGAGTTATGTCTGCGACATCATAGCTTAAGGTTGGCGTACTTCGTTGGAGAGTTCCTGATTCTAGCAAGTCACGGAGCTGGCTTTTTAAGTCCAGCATCAGAAAATAAGACGATGATGCTGTAAGCTCTGCAACCGTTTTGTTGGTCTCATACTTCGAATAAAATACCTCTATTGTCCCCGTGAGCAATCTTAAATACTCCTTGCATGTTCCGCAGTAGAAATGTCTTATCAGTATATAGTTCCACAGCTCCACCGAAGTGTTGGAGGAATGAATATTTTGAAGCAGGGTAGGAGGTCCCCTCAGGCAAGTGAGCAGCAATGAGATGCACCAGGCTTTCTGTGGCTTCCTTTGCGCACCCATGCCGCAGGCTGTGGGCCATAACCAGCAGAAAGCTTTCTGCCCGAGTCAGCTTCGCGCCACAAAACAGAGGCTGATCCTAAACAGAAAAAAAAATGAATGTGCGTCATACTTTCAAGAAGTGGCTTTGTAACATCAAAAAAGGTGTATTTTTATTTTAAACAATAAATGTGAATTAAAGTACCAAAAGCAAAAGGTGGCAATGTAGCTGGCGCTTTCTTGTATTACATGTTGAGATGCATATACTAGATCTGATGCAGTGCTCCTTTTATATGGGGCATAGAGGTCTTGTGAGGGGCTTTTTATTTTGTGTTTATTGACTATACTGTATCGGCTCATGGCAAGTGATTTGTGATTCGTGGCGGAGAGTTCAATGTAGGTGCAATTTTTGTTAGACGTTGTTAAAATTAAAGTAAATTTTGGATTTTATACGGAACATCACGGCGATGGCGACGGTAGTAATGCGGCTGGAGTGACAATACAGTTGATGTCGCACTAAAAAGAAATGAAAGAATATGTGATGAAAACTGCTTAGCAGCTCGCTTGTGCAGTCGGACGCCTCCCGCTGATGGCTCGGCGAGTCAGAATCCAACTCTGATTCCGATTCGGATTCAGGTACTTCGTCCGATGACGTTTCGCTACTAGGAATTTGCTCCCAAGGTTCAACAGTCGCCTCCTGATTTTCAACAACATCACTGACGGGCGGCGGCACTGCGTCCCTTCGATGGCCCTCACTGCTGCTGTCAGAGGAACTGTCATCGCGGGAGTCAGCAGTGGACACGGACGTGGATGGTCCAGCAGCAGATGCCGATGCAGATGCTCCAGAGCGAGGGCCTCGACGTTTAAATCAATATTTCGAACGTAGAGGAACATCAGTGGAAGAATCCAAAAGATATTTGCCGTACTGCCTCTTCGGAGGCATCACGCGAATGGCGCGATCACTAGCCGTTCTCTCGTTGACGATTGTACACCGTTCAACGATCCAAAATGCGCACGTTTCGGGGAGCAGAAGAATGAGAAATTCACTTGCACACACTGGGGCTGCATGCACGCACGTGGAGTTCCACAAAAGAAGTCGACACGGCGGCAGCGCGGCTAGTAGCGATACGGCAGGCGCCAACACGTAACGCTACCTTTGAGCATTGGACGCGCTGTGGGAACCGTGGGATGCAAGCGCGCACAGGCTGTAAACATACACCTGAGGGGTCTTCGAATTTCCTGCGCGGCACCCTCCGTCTGGAAAGCAAAGATATATTTTATCCAACGCGATAAAAACGGAACTCTCGTTGACGGACGTATACCGTTCATCGATCCGAAATGCGCAAGCTTCGGGGCTTTGACGCGAACTAAACGTCAAAAGCACGACGCATACGGAGCTACCGGCACTAATCCCACTTTGCCCCCATCGCAGATCGCTTTGAAGATGAAGCCCACGCGGGCGCGCACTTTTTCCACGTCGCAGAAGGCTTTCAAGATACGGCGCAATGCACTTGCAAACACGGGGGCTGCGGCCACGTGGAGTTCCCCAAAACAAGTAGACACGGCGGGAGTGCGGCTGGTGGCGATAAGGCAGGCGCTACCTTTGACGGTAAATGCCTCGTTGGCGTCACCTATTCTCCACGGAAGGGCGCGGTGTGTCGGACAGTTTCTCGTGCCGCACGCTCGTGCTGTATCAGCCATGACGGATTACAGCTTTCTGGCGCCTTACAGCCGCTCTACCTTCAACATAATATTACTGATTTTCCCGGCGGTGCAGTAGGGGCCGTAGTAGAGACCGGACCTGCTCTCCTGGAGCAGTATCTTCACTCGTGCCAGTCTTTTCCTTTTGCGCACTCCGTGACTTTTCGAAACATTTTAACTCAAAGAGAGCATTAAAAATGTTTTGAAACGTCACGGAGAGCACCAAACGAAAACGGAGAGCGGGCCCGGTGTCTACTACAGCCCGTACTGCTCCCCCTGGAAAATCAGTGATCTTATGTTGAAGGTAGTGCGCCGTAAGGCGAGCGACAGCTTATAGGCTGGCATGACTGATACAGCACAAGCGCCCCAGGCGCGAGAAGTTATGTGCGACGCACCACGCCCGTGCTAGGAGAATAGGTGACGCCAACGAAGAATTAATCTACCCCTTTGACACCTTACGCTACCTTTGAGCTTTGGACGCGCTGTGGGAACCGTGGGATGCAAGCGAGCGCAGGCTGTAAACGTGCACCTGAGAAGTCATCGAATTTCTTGCGCCGCACCCTCTGTCTGGAAAGCAAATATATATTTGTCCGAACGTCAGTGGTACCATACATCACCAATGACGTGAAAAAAGCTTCGCATTCCGCAATTAAGAGCCGGAGCAGCACGGCAGCTTAACACTGTCTCAGCAACTGCTCCCGACCCTCGCTTTAAAAGAAGCATGCGATAAAATAATTATTTGAGCCTCGCCGAACTGTGGAGCCCGGAGCTCTCGTACGTTCAGCGAAATAATCAAAAAAGTCAAAGGGAAATTAAAGAAATACAAAGGTTACGGGCTCACATTATACCTTACTTGTATGCGCGTTATCTGGAAAGGCGCTGCAAACTATTCTAAAAAGATGCTTCCTGTAAAAGAAAAGAAATTAGTGATAACTTTAACTCTTAGGTAACGCTATGAACCTCAAATGAGTGTTTGGGTGTACGCGCGCGTACATGGTTTCGTTTTGAGCAGACTTCTGAACAGTACGCATAGCGTACCGCGATATTCGTAGTCGCACTTTTGTTCGTCGTTTTATTTATTGTTCGCGCTACAAATTATTTGTCATTTAAAATTTGATGAGCTTTCGAATGCGAAAGATTATTAACAATTTACTGGATTTTTTAGTGCGGTGGTGTTGTATTGGAAAAGGTTTAATAGCTGAATACGATACTGACGCTGTGAGGTTTTCAAAGGAGTTGGTGTTGCAGTTCTACCGTTGTTCGCATCGTTGTTCGCGCGTCGTGCACTTTCTTTTTTTTTGTCCTTTCTTTTTGTTAATATGACCCACGTGTTAGTCAAGTGGGCCAGTGATGAGAAGTGGGACATTTATCCACTGAAATCGTTGGCGAACCCGGCTATTGGTCTGCGACTGATGTCCGATCCCGACAGCATTGATGAATTACGCGGCACAGTTCAAGATGTGTATTGGAAGGAGGGGGAACAACCAGCCGCGGCCGAACTTCTGCACACAAGTAGGTACTTACGTGTTCTTGGGCACATAGCCTCTTTTGTTATTTGGCTTTGAGGAGCGTGATATGTTCAGCACACGGTTCCCTTTCTTCAGGCAAACCGCACGCCCTGTAGCGAAAGCGCGCGAAATTGGTGCTTGCTGCCGCCGCTACTTTGGCTGTAACAATAGAAGGGGAAGAAGAGGCAGCGGCGCCTAACGTGCGTAAAATTCCATTGGTTCACTTGCTACTGTCTAATAACATTACCTTAGCTAACATTACCTTGTATGAGAGAACACACTGGCAACATAAAGACCTCGTTCCGATAAGTGAGCTGCGCTTAGAGACGTACTGCCTTTCAGGGCATTTAGACAGGCATTGAGAGCATAAGTGAACCGCGACAAATCATTCTGCAGTAGGTGTGCAGCTGTGCTACGCTTCCATACCAGCCTTTCACTGGAAGGCAGTGTTGCATGGCACATGAACTCATTTCGTAACTATGGCGGCCGCCATTGCAATTTGGGCATTTTGGTAGCTCTCTGTCTTTCCTGTCTGCCACGCGCTCGCATGTTGCATTTCTTAAAGCTCAGGACGGACACGTAAGCTGCACTTAAAAGCGCATGCTTGACTCATAATGTTTGAGATTCTAGTTTTAGTGGAATGCGAGCTGAATATTGTATTACAATGTGGGCTTGAATGAACTTTTGGGGCGATTTTCATGCATACCTTGTATATTGCGCAATGTCCCTCGTTTCCCTTTTTTTACGTTTAATAGAAGGCACCCTGCACCTGCTCTAAGAGGCTGCGAGAGCTGGAAGCAGAAAATGAAATGCTTAAGGCCACTTTCAATTTGGCCTCGCTGACTAAAGGTAAGTAAAATTTGCAGCGTAATCCACAACTTTTCTAAACCAAGACATGCAGGCAGGTATTACTTATTCTTCCATTCACTCTTACGTCTTTCGTGCATGGCTGTACTTGAAGTATACCGCTATATTTGTAGAGGCAATAAAATGTGAGTAAAGCATTGCGATCAGAGACTGCGGTCAACCTCGGCCCTCCATTTAACTTGACTATTCTTCATACACAGTGGACGCTGGTGTTCTGCGCATGGTTTCTGCTGTTTGGTGGTTCTGAGCACGGATTTTGCTGACGGACGGTCCGGTGCCACGTGCCTGATACCGACTGCTTTTTCACTACTGCGCACCTGTAGTGACACTTGGTTCCACGTCGTGGCGCTGTGTTCAACAGGTCCTGGCCATATAAAACTCACCTGCCAAGCTGCAGCGACCACTTCAAAGCGAGCGAGCAGAGACTACGGTCAACCTCGGCCCTGCATCTAACTTGACTATTCTTTATACACAGGTGAACAAATTGTGACTTTTTTCTTTTTTCTTCTCACCGTAGATCTCTGATCGCTCTTGCTGTTATGGCTCGCACTGTCGCTTCATTAAGTAAGGAGTTTGAGGATTTTAAAGCTGTTTTCAATGCGAAACTTTGTGACATCTCTGACGCTTTGGGAACCCCGAAGGTTGGCAGTATCTAGACACAAACCAGATGATGTGAAACAACTTCAGAAAGAAGTAAATGAAATTAAGGATTCCTTAGAATACTCATGTATTCTAAGGAATCCTTAATATCATTTAACAAACAGTTTGAATCCGCGAAGGAGCAAAATGGGTCTCTAGCCGCCACAAACAACAAATTAGTAGAAGACAACCAAATGCTCCAGCGCAGTTTTTAAGCTTGAGAAGTACTCTCGATCGAACAATATTGAAATAAAAGGCATCCCTGTCACGCAAGGTGAAGACTGCGTCAAGATTGTTGAAGCTCTTGGCGAAAAAAAATGGCTGTCCTGTTAAAGTTACAGACGTTCATACGGCCCACAGGGTTCCAACGCACAATACTGATCATAGCAACCTGCTACTGCGTTTTTGCTCCCGTGACAAACGCACCACATTTCTTACTAAAGCTCGTAAGGCTCGCCCTTCGACAAGTTGTCTTGGCGTTTCCCGCGCAACATCCCTGTCTGCGCATGGGTCGAATGAGGCAAATGAAAGGCAAAGCGCTGACTCTCGTGGAACGCCAATCTCCTTTAATGATCTGACCCCTGAAGATAAGATTCTGTTTGGGAAAGCGCTTGCCTTGCAAAGGCAACATAAATGGTCATTCCTCTGGACTGACAATGGCACTATCAAAGAGCGCAAAACGCAGGAAACGCGGGTTTATCGCATTTTGTGCGATAAAGACCTTAAGGTGTTCAGAGATGCCTAGATCATGTCATTTGTACAAGCTTCTTCAACAAGTTCATCATGGTGCACAAGTCACGGCATGATGCTAACGTGATCACACCCAATGCTGCAGGTTTTTCTGCAATTCATGCGAACGCCTGCAGTTTGCGTAAAAAGTACACCGAGATTTCGGCCTTCCTTGGCTCTTTTGACTGTCCATTCTCAATTATTGGTCTATCGGAAACGTGGCTTTCGGCTGAAGATAAAGACGTTTACGGTCTATCAGGTTACTCATGCGAGTATTGCCATCATGATGGTGATCCATATGAAGGCTCTGCCATCTACGTGTTAAATGTCTTATCATACACGCGACGTCATGATTTAAAATTAAACATCCCCAAGTGTGAATCCGTTTGGGTAGAATTTGAGACACTTGCATTAACTGACAACCATCACAAAGTCGTCCGTGGTTCCATCTATCGTTCTCCTTCATCTGATTGTTCCAGCTTTTTCACTGAACTTTCAGCCATACTACATCAACTGTCTAGCGAAAATAAAAATGTTATAATCCTTGGTGATATCAACATAAACTTATTAGAAGATTCTCACACTGTGACAAGAGACTAACTCACCTGTATCTATAGTTATAGCTGCCACTGCCTTATAACTGACCCTACTCGCTATACAAGCAGTGGTTCACACTCTTTAATTGACCACATTATAGCTAATTTCACCGTACCCGCTCAAGTTGGTGTAATTGAAACTAATATTTCGGATCATTACCCTATATTTCTGTCCACTGTCAAATACATTTCCCAAGAAAATAAAATGCACTTCGGAACCTACTTTGATAACATTAAATACACTAAAATTATTGAAGATGCAAACTGGTTGCCGGTGCTTGAAGCTCTAGATCCTGAAGTTGCGTTAACCAAACTTACCTACATTATTATTACTGCCGTGAAATCATGCACTACCGTCCTGTCCTCTCAGCGACGCTATCATGCTGCCATTTGCCCCTGGCTATCAAATTCTCTGCTACGTTGTTTGAGAAAAAAAGACCTCTACAAAAAAACCAAGCCGCCAGCCTTTCAACAAGCGCCTTAAAGCACGATATAAGCATTATTCAAACACCTTATCCACACTTCTTAAAAATGCAAAGCGCAGTTATTATGAAGACCAAATTCAACAATGTGGTAATAATACTAAAAGAAAATGGCAGTTGGTAAATGAATTCTTAAATAATTCCGATTCACATGACCCGATTACATAACTATCTATAAATGGTGCGATCATAACATTACCGAATGAGATAGCTAATCCATTCAGCGATTACTTTTCGGCAAGTACTACCATCCCTGACAGTCCTGATTTTTCTCCTTCCTTCGCCCGTCAACCACAATCTTCTTCAACCCACTAACACTGAAGAAACTGAATCCATCATTTTAGGTTTAAAATCAACTGGCCCATGGTCTGCACAACATCTCCGCAAAACACATTAAATGAATTCGTTCTACATCCCCACAATCTTCTTCAACCCACTAACACTGAAGAAATTGAATCCATCATTTTAGGTTTAAAATCAACTGGCCCTGGTCTGGACAACATCTCCGCAAAACACATTAAATGAATTCGTTCTACATCCTCACCCATTTTAAGCCACATATTTAACCTTATTTTCAGTTCTGGTGCTTTCCCTGACCAGTGCAAGGTTGCGAAGGTCATACCTGTCTGGAAAAAAGGTGTCAAATATTCATGTGAAAATTCTCGCCCGATTTCTGTTCTTCCCTTCCTTGACAAGGTTGTAAAAAATTGATTGAAACAAGACTACACAAGTACTACACGACATTTAACATATTAGTTTCTTCTCAGTTTGGTTTCCGCTCAGGGTTGTCTACTGACGCTGCCATCGCTTGTTTCACGGATAATATTAAATCGTACATTGATCAAGACGACATTTCAGCTTCTGTATTTATAGATTTTTCAAGGGCTTTTGATTCTATTGATCGTAACATTCCTTGTTTAAAACTTGAGTGTTATGGTATTGTTGGGCCAGCGCTATCACTGCTAAAAAGCTTTTTATCTAATAGACGGCAGCTTGTAGTTGTTGATCACTGTTTTTCTAATCCCTCATATATTGTTAAAGGTGTTCCCTGTCACGGAGTGGCATATTTTCGAATGGTTTGGACGCTGATTAACGACACGCCGAATTACGAGCGTCAAACACGTGGGCTCCTGACTGTGCAGCGTATAATGCATTCGACATCGACACGCCGAATTACGAGCGTCAAACACGCGGGCTCCTGACTGTGCAGCGTATAATGCATTCGACATCGACACGCCGAATTACGAGTGTCAAAAGCGTGGGCTCCTGACTGTGCAGCGTACAATGCATTCGACATCGACACGCCGAATTACGGGCGTCAAAAGCGTCGTGGCCACTCGGGCTGCCATCTCGATTCCCGGACGCGACACGCCGATTACGGACCCCGAAGTGTGCGCGTACGGCCACGTGGTAGTGCCGGGCTCAACCTTGGCCCTTGACATTGGGAGAGAGGCTAATCTGCGGTTCTTCGTCCATAGTGAAAGGGCGCGGCCAAGATTGTTGGGAGCTAAGAGAGCTGAATTCGGAGAATGCTACATAGCGGCAGTTTCCCTACCTAGGGAACTAGGGAAAGGAGAGGCTATTTAAGCGCATGTTTTGGGCCCTGCTGATTAGTCTAGAAGCTGAACCTATGCGCTGCTGAGAAGCCGTTGGGGGGCTAGTGCCGTCCAGTATCGCCTGGGCCGCCTGGCCACGTCGGAACTCCGAGGAACTTGTTGACGTACGAGACGTCAAACCAGCGTCTGCAACGAAGCTCACGGTAGTTCGCCTCAAGTTAGCTCAACCTGCTTGAGAGAAGACGTCCAATCTAGACTCCCGGGAAACCCAGCTCAGCAATTCGCATCCACCTCGACAAGATCGGACCGCCAGCATTCTTCGGGAAAGCTTTGTGCCCCGACTTCCACGGTTTATGGACTTGCTGCTGCTGCCCGGCCATGCGTATGACACCATTCGTTTTCTTTTGAACTTTGATTTCTTTTGAACGTTGTTTTAGTGAAATGCTGTTAAGTGTATTCTTGTGTATTTGATCCTCGCACTGTTTCATTTTTTAGATGTACTGTTAATCGCTCGTATTTATTCGTCCTTATCATTGTGTATATTAAGCTCAGGTGTGTTAGTCTGTCTTGTGTCTTTTTTTATTATTGTATTTTATCAATCTGTGTGTATTTATCAGCCGATAAATATCTTGTTTTTTTTGTTTACTCCCGACTCTGACTCTTTTCACTGTGCTCGCTTGCGTACGGAACGACCAACCAGCTTGTCTACCCCGTCGATCGACTTCGCGCCGACGACGAATCGGGGACAGCTGTGACATAAACTGGCGTCCGCGACAGGACGTTCCGTACAAAAAGCAGCGCGGTGAACGGAGAACAATGATCGTGGATATTGATCGAGTAGTGCTACTGACACATTCTTGTGCAGTGTCGAACGCACGTGCAGGCGAATTGTGAGCGCACGGTTTTTGGTGGTGTAGCAGTAGCGACATTTTGGAGGAAATGGAGTTCGAAAAGTGGATAGAACTAGGCAAACAGTTAGGCCTAAAGGGCGCTGATTTGGCGACATGGGTTGTGCAACAGTAGAGACAGGCAGTCCAGGAAGGGCGGGAAGAGCGGGCGTTGGCCCGAGAGAAAAGGCAGAAAGAGCGAGTGGCGGCGAAGGAAGCTGTAGAACGCGAAATACGGCTGTTGCAATTAATGATTCAGTTTAAGCAAACTGGCAGCCTGAGCAGGGCTAGTAGCGAGCACCTTGAAGTACAGCAGGAGCAGCAGAAATGTGAGGTGCCCGTAGAAGTCGCACGCGGAAAGTGCGAAGAAATCGCACGCACGGTTCTGCCGATAGTAGGAAGAGAGGCTAAACTTTGCGAGCCTAACAAAGGTGATGCCAGATCCGCAGACCGTGGCGTAGTTGTTGAGGGACCCGTTGATGGGGACCGGATTGAGCGCGACGAGTTACTGTGCCAATCGAATGCGAGAGAAGCAGCTAGGCCAGCCGTGGACGAGTTGGCATGCGTCGCGAAGGTAGCTCCTGAAGTAGTAGTCCGACGTGACGCAAACGTGTTAGGCAAGAGCACCAGTGGAGAGTGCAATGGTTCAGAAAAGTGTGCTGAGGCGCCATGCGGGCAGGAGAGTGCAGTAGTGGACAGCTCCCAGATATGTGAGCTACGGTGCGCAAAAGAGAATAGCTGCATTGCACCGAGGTGTTTGGAGCTCTCCGCCAGTGAAGGTGGCCTTGAGAAGGGTGATTCACCCGCTGATCATCCGGACCGTGCGGTTGGGGTGGAAGTCGTGGCCGACGATAGGTGCGCCGGTCACCACGCGGTGCGAGCGGAAGGCTCGGAAATTAGCACCAGCAAGCGTGCTAGAAGAAGGAAGCGGCGTCGCAGATTCCGTGATGCGGCAGAGAAGGCAACGCAGCCGCATAAAACCAAAGGCGCTAAACCATGTGGAGAGCGCGGGCAAGAATCTCGAAAGGCGCGTTGGCCGATTGCTATATCTTGTGTACGAGCGCGTCCGAGCCGCCGGGGGAGGAAGAGAGAAAAGGGCCGTTCGTCGCGGGGGCGGACAAAAGCAAGGGTGCCGGTATGTTCCCCCTCGTTCGGTTCCTTGAAAAGTGTGCACGGCGTGGCACAGAAGAGAGAGCCGATACGGCGCCGCGAATTAGGCATAAGCGTCAATAAAGTCGCTGTGCGATGCGTGACAGGCACGTTTCCTGTTTATGAAGTGTCGGGGATGGACAGCGAGGAGAATGGCCGCTGTACCTTTTGGATTCCCTCGTTGACCAGATCAGCTGTCAAACCGCGCCCGCCTCGAGTACGGCTTAAGAATTTGACACAGGTTTTGTAGAAACAGTTTGTTTGTTTCTTTATTTTTGCATGGTCGGTTAATCTTTGGAGACCGTTTGGGTGAGCAAGTTTGGAGCTTTGTGTAATTGTTTTAGAAGCTCTACGAGATTCTGAGAGAGCTGGTTTGCGCGCGCAGAAATTTTCGTTTGTTTTTTTGATATGTCGTTCCTTCTGTAGCAGTTAGACTTTTTGGGTGAGATACGCTGTATCAGTTCACGTTACGGAAGTGTTCGCGATATATATATATATATATATATATATATATATATATATATATTGAGGATGGGTCGCTTTATTTGAAGGAGCCGTTGTGTGGCCTCGCCTGTTAGAATGTGTCTGTACCGTTCCGTTAAAGCGTGTCTTGCGCGGACACAAAGGAGCAAAGCACTGGTGCGTATCTCGCACGTGTATTTGGAAGACGGAAGCATTTTTTGGGTTTCAATTGGTGCGGGGAAGTGCTTTGCAATGCGCGAATGTTCTGGTCGCCTTGAGCGCGTATTTGGCGCAAGTTTTTTGATTGCCATTGCACTAGTGCGTATATTGAAACTGATGTGGAGTGTGAACAGACGGTTCATGGCGTTTGTGCTGCATAAGATATTTTCAGTGCCATTTATTTGGGGTAATGGTGCAGTCGAGTTGGAGAATTTTGGTGGTGTGTGCCTAGACGTGTAGTGTTATGTTAATTTTTTTTTTCATGGGACACGTTATTCTATGTATAATGTTATGTATACATGGAACGGTCTTCTTTTTCTTGTTTTTGTTTTCGAAAAATGCCACTCATGTAAGTGAATATTATGTGATAATATTCTGAAAGTGGGGGGCTGTGTCACGGAGCGGCATATTTTCGAATGGTTTGGACGCTGATTAACGACACGCCGAATTACGAGCGTCAAACACTTGGGCTCCTGACTGTGCAGCGTATAATGCATTCGACATCGACACGCCGAATTACGAGTGTCAAAAGCGTGGGCTCCTGACTGTGCAGCGTACAATGCATTCGACATCGACACGCCGAATTACGGGCGTCAAAAGTGTCGTGGCCACTCGGGCTGCCATCTCGATTCCCGGACGCGACACGCCGATTACGGACCCCGAAGTGTGCGCGTACGGCCACGTGGTAGTGCCGGGCTCAACCTTGGCCCTTGACATTGGGAGAGAGGCTAATCTGCTGTTCTTCGTCCATAGTGAAAGGGCGCGGCCCAGATTGTTGGGAGCTAAGAGAGCTGAATTCGGAGAATGCTACATAGCGGCAGTTTCCCTACCTAGGGAACTAGGGAAAGGAGAGGCTATTTAAGCGCATGTTTTGGGCCCTGCTGATTAGTCTAGAAGCTGAACCTATGCGCTGCTGAGAAGCCGTTGGGGGGCTAGTGCCGTCCAGTATCGCCTGGGCCGCCTGGCCACGTCGGAACTCCGAGGAACTTGTTGACGTACGAGACGTCAAACCAGCGTCTGCAACGAAGCTCACGGTAGTTCGCCTCAAGTTAGCTCAACCTGCTTGAGAGAAGACGTCCAATCTAGACTCCCGGGAAACCCAGCTCAGCTCATCCACCTCGACAAGATCGGACCGCCAGCATTCTTCGGGAAAGCTTTGTGCCCCGACTTCCACGGTTTATGGACTTGCTGCTGCTGCCCGGCCATGCGTATGACACCATTCGTTTTCTTTTGAACTTTGATTTCTTTTGAACGTTGTTTTAGTGAAATGCTGTTAAGTGTATTCTTGTGTATTTGATCCTCGCACTGTTTCATTTTTAGATGTACTGTTAATCGCTCGTATTTATTCGTCCTTATCATTGTGTATATTAAGCTCAGGTGTGTTAGTCTGTCTTGTGTCTTTTTTTTATTATTGTATTTTATCAATCTGTGTGTATTTATCAGCCGATAAATATCTTGTTTTTTTTTTTGTTTACTCCCGACTCTGACTCTTTTCACTGTGCTCGCTTGCGTACGGAACGACCAACCAGCTTGTCTACCCCGTCGATCGACTTCGCGCCGACGACGAATCGGGGACAGCTGTGACATTCCCCAAGGATCTATTTTAGGACCCCTTTTGTTCTTAACGTACATTAATGACTTGCCTTATTGCCTTTCCAGCTCTAAGTGTATTTTATATGCAGACGACACCACCATCTTTGCTCACAGCCCTGACCTTAATGTCTGAATTTCTAAGTTACAAGCAGATTTAAATTCCCTTGTGCAGTGGTGTGCAGCAAACCGGCTCTCAATTAACCCTTCTAAATCTTCTTTTATGCTTTTTCATTCACCAAACAGAAAAAATATGTCTCCGTGCCTTTTCATCAACAACCAGGCTCTAACTTCATGGGATCATGTTACTTTTCTACTCGGGACGTACCTGTCGCGTGCGAATGACATCTAATACAGCGGCGCGGGCGGCGCACGTCCGCCGCGGCCGCTGTATCTTGACATCCATTCGCGCGTGACGGGGACACTTGCAGTCCGCCGTGCGCTGTTTTCGCCGCTTCGTTCGCGTTGGTGCGAGGCTGCGAGCGACCGGACGAAGGTCAATTCGCTCGCTGCTGGCGCGCTTAGCTACAGCGTTTTACCAGCAAGTTTCCGCGGTCATCGTCGAGTGAGATGTTCATGTTTGCTTGTGGGCGCGTGACACAATGCTTGTTAATTTAGTTAGTATGCCTTAAAACTTCTATTCTTACTTCGTGTAGTTGTGCACTAATTTGCTATCGCGATCGATACTTTGCCTTTCTGGCGAAACTCCGATCTTTTATTTAGGTCTGCCCTGCTACTGGACTTCTACCCAAAGGTTCGGATTGCTGCTTGGTATCGGGTATCGGTTGTGCACTATCACATGGTCTTTGGTTTTGCGAGAGAGCCGGGAATATTTTTCACCGCTGGGAAACAAACATCGTTGTGCGTATATTTGATGACATTTACTGTAACAACCCATGCCCTCGTAAAGAGAAGCAAATTTTATTTGCCAGCATAGTGTGTGCTACTGTTTAGTGCGTAGTGGTGGCAACGCAGCGTAATTACGTAGTTAACGAGATTCCACTTTTTTGGAATGCAGATGTATGATGTAGATTGACTATGTGAAATTTAACACTCCAAGTAACTAAATTTTGTTCATGAAATGCAAGACAATTTGACTGCGTCTCCATCTGACACTTGAGCTGCTGGGTGAGATATATCGTGCAGGTCATTTTGCTGTGTATGTGCCATATTGGCCTAGTGTGTATAGCATTCTGCTGCTGAGCACGAGGTCGCCGGTTCGATTCTCAGGCTCGGTGGTCACATTCCTCTGGGCGTTGGAATGCAAAAGTACAAGTGCACCGAGCTGTAGGTGCGCATTAAGAAGTCTAAAGTAGGTACATGTTCCGGAGCCCTTTGCAACAGTGCCGCTTATAGCCGGTGTTGAATTGGGGATTAAACCACATAAATCAGTAAATAGTTTTGGCGTGTGTAAAAAGCTTCAGTATTCTATACCATAGGACCTACCCACTTGCGAAGGCTTTGTGATGACCTGTAACTTGTGGCGTGAAGTACACGTGTGAATGTAGGCTAAAGTGATGTTATCAAGAGAGAGAGAGAGAGAGAAACGAGAAGGGAAAGGTAGGGAGGTTAACCAAGGACGTGCCCGGTTGGCTACCCTACGCTTGGGGAGAGGGAAAGGGGAAGAATAGATAAGAAGCGAGAATACGAAAAAAAACACATAAAGAGTCAGTTATTCACACAGTCAGTCGCAGAGGAAGGTCCACTGTCACAAGCGCTCATATAGTCCAGTCTCCTTCAAGAACTGAAGAAGAGCTTTTGTGGCCTTTCGCATGCAGGAATGCGTAAGCCATGGTCCCAGAATCTTTTCCTCTGACAGCACTCTGCTATCTAACATGCTGAGTTGAGTTTGAAGAATCCGTCGTTGAGCGTCAAAAGCTGGGCAATGACACAGAAGGTGCTCTAGCGTCTCATCGCAGCCGCACAAATTGCATGCCGCACTGTTAGTCATTCCTATTAGGAATGAATAGGAATTTGTAAATGCGACGCCCAACCACACGCGACACAGTAAAGTTGCTTCACCACGGGAGAGTCCAGGTGGCAGGCGAAGTCGCAATTTAGGGTCGAGAGAATGCAAGCGTGAGTTGCTGAAACCTGGTGAATTCCATCTTTGAAGTGTGATGTGGCGAGCAAGTGATTGAAGTTGCCGCGCAGCGTCCGTTCTTGAGAGTGGTATAGGCACTCGCTGATGTTTTTGATGAGCCGAGCGAGCAGCTTCATCGGCGCTGTCGTTGCCAACAATTCCGCAGTGGCTCGGCAACCACTGAAATACGATGTCGTGTCCTTTCTCAATCGCATGGTGATGAGCTTGTCTGATTTCGTACACTAGCTGTTCGTGTAACCCGTGACGTAGGGCAAACTGCAGAGTTTGTAGGGCTGCTTTCGAATCGCAGAAAATGGCCCAGCGATTTGGTGGTTGCTGGAGCACGTAATGGATTGCACCTTGAAGAGCCGCAAGTTCTGCTGCTGTCGACGTGGTGTTGTGAGAGTACTTAAATTGCAAAGACACGGCGTCCGATGGAACCACCACTGCTCCGGTTGAACTGTTGGAATTAGTGGAACCGTCCGTGTAAATATGTATTCGGTCAAGATAAGACTCGTGTAGGCAAAGCAGGGACAACTGCTTCAGGGCTAAGGGTGACAGGTCTGATTTCTTAGCAATCCCAGGAACTGAGAGGCACACGCGAATTTGCCGGAGACACCACAATGCCGATGTTGGGCGTTTTGCAGGCTGGAAGCCAGAAGGTATCGACTCGTGTTGTCTCGTCACAATACTACAGTATGTAGCCTGTGGTCGTCGCGCTGGCAAACTGGCTAAATGGTGGGATGGTAGTCGTGAAAGGTGTCGAATGTGCGCTCTTGGCGTCTCTGCGACGATATGGGTGGTGATCGGATGCTCCTGTGCAATGACAATCGTCGCAGCTGTCGAAGAACATCTCGGGAGGCCAAGACATGTCCGAAGTGCTTGGGCTTGTACGCTCTGTAGTGCAAGGAGATTAGTCTTGCATGTGTTCGACAAGACTGGAAGACTGTAGCGAAGAAATCCGAGAAATAGTGCCGTGTAGAGCTGTAACATAGAGCGCACGGATGGTCCCCACGATTTTCCAGCTATGAACTTAAACATATTCTCAATACAAATGAGTTTTTTCTTCATGTTGGAGACATGGGGACTCCAGGTGAGGTCTCGATCCACAATAACGCCTAAAAACCTGTGAGTTTTCTTATATGCAATTGAGTGGCCCTCGATGCGCACTGGGTAGAAATACATCGGTTATCAAGATGCTGCAGGTTTCAGTACTGTTATGATGCGATGCAGTCCCGTGCTTGTATTTTCAAACAAACACGCCTCTGTTACTGTGCATGTTACAGATGCAGCAAAGATGGTCAAACGTCTGAAGGAATTCACTAAGCAAAAGGAGAATGATGAACTTGTTCCTTGCAAAAGGTACCTAAGTACACATGTCGGGCAGTGGAAATGTGTTTATGCCTCAGGTGGTTTTTAATCGAAGTTTCATTGAGGCAGATTCATGAGCAATGCATAATATTGGTAATTCGTTAAAATGGCCAGAATTTCTTCACTAGCAAGATTTCAAAATACAAGCAAGTGCAGTTGTGCCCTCAACAGATTTTCGGAAACGTCACATATGCTGTTACATCCAATTTGAGCGCACTTTTACTATATCGTGGCTCTTCCAGTAATAGTAGTAATACTACCAGGCACCACTCTTCTAGATATAAAGGGAACCACAGCACCATTAAAATGTTATACTCAGTTATATGAGTAATTTATATAAACAATTTATATCACAAACACACTTGTACTCAATAAAATACTGCAGTGATCATTTTTGGCGAAAATGGCTGCGGTACATGCTCCCGAGAAGCCACAAATGAATATACCCATGGCATTGTTGGGCTTTCCCAGTCACTTTGCATATCATGACGCCAGAAGGGTCTTATACATGTCACCAGGGTTATCGCTGTCGATTGGTCAGTCAACGAGGGACGGCAAACATGACAAAAGCCGGCTGTGTGTTCTCAAAAGGAAGGCGAGCTCCCCCATTGTGTGCCACTGATTCTTCCTGAAGCTTCCATTCAGTCAGCCTCGTAAAAAGTGACATTAAGGATACAGTGAAGCGTTTCATTTGATGTATTGATGTGACCCTTAACTTTCGCTGTAATGCATGGAGCAGGTCAGAATAGGCAAGGAAAAGAGTACTTGTGGGGAGGGTAGCAAAGGCAAGCGAGAAACTGTGGCAGCCGACAAGTTGTTCATTAAATGCCTGCAAGTTTGCCACTGCAGCACTGTTTTAAAACGTTCTTGCAGCTGTATGTTCATTGTAGATTAGCACCCAGCGGCTGCTATATAACAAATTCTCTAGCTCTGATAAGGGATCCTTAAGGAGCAAAAGAACAATTTGAAGACAGCATTTTTGCATTAGAAACCCTTATCTTCAAAGCAGCACTTCAGGATGTGTTTTTTGTTCTCAAAATCATGGCCTCTGTGTACCCTGGTTTTGGTTATTTATTGGTCTTTCAAAAGACTTAGCCTTTTTTAAAAAAAATGGTAATTCTTATTTCTGTGTGCAGGTTGACATAGGCGGAGGTGTCCTGGTTGAAGAAGGAATACTAAATCAACTCACCATGTCCTGCCACGGTGGGCCAGGAAAATTTGCTAGGGCCATTCTGCGTCACGTTTTTGAAGAAAGTGAGCTGAAGGGGCGCTCATTGTTTGGGGCAAAAGGCAGCCATTGCCAGAAGGAGGGCCTTGATCCAGTGCGCCTGAACGCTGTACTAAGTGAGCAACTTTACTGATCTGATAATACCGTTAGAATAACACAAAAGCCTTGACCTGTCAGCGGTGAACTTCACAAAAGGTGCAGAAAAGCATACAATTTCTTTTTGAAATGCGGAATGGCTCAAGTTGTGTCACTTTCATCTTAAAATAACTATGATGCAACGTTTCTCTTAAGGGGGCATTATCTGAGGGGCGAACAAAACATCCACTTAGGTGACATAATTTTGTAGCTACGCCTTGCAATTTCACCATCAATAATTATAAATTGAATGTAGGCCTTGAAATATTTTTTGTTAGTGCGTCAAATATGAATTCAGATCATTTTTAATGGAAGTAATGCTGGCCTCAGCAATCCAGCACAAGCATAAGGAATTATATCTGCCACAGTCTATATTGAAAAATGTTGCATAGCGTAAAAAAATAAACAAGTTATAGTGAAGTATTAACCGCACCATAAAAAAGCATGCGAAAAGGGAGGGCACCACATCAATGTGCATTTATGTACCGAAATTGCACTACTCTCAAGTACACCATGCGTGAATGAAAAGGACTTTTAATGCAGCTCACTGATACTAGAAATTTACTAAGCAGTGACTCCGGCATTGGCTTTAATATTTACGTCAGAGGTTGAACTCCGTTTCATTGCCCATAGCAAGAAACAGTCTTTCAGGATAATAAGCAATATGGAAAAATATGAAATTGTCGCCCTGCCGACTTTTCGGTTGCGACGCACTAGCTCAAAAGCGGTGTTCATAAGCGGTAGATCGGGAGCCCTGCAGGAGTGGAGTGCTGCGTACTGGGCGATCATTATAGGTAGGAATCTATATAGATGGGTAAAAATTTATATACTGCCAAATCTACCATTGTGTATAGTGCTCTACAATTTCCTCATTGGAAGTTATCGCAAGACAGACTTGCGGGGTTCATTTTTAAATATTCTAAATTAAGCTAGCCAATTTTTCAACCATAAAAAAATTCTAAATTTTTAATTTGCTCTATAGAGTGCCCATAAAACGACCATTCGTTTGCATGAACATAAATGCATTTGACTATTTTTGAGCCTTGGCGAAAGTAGTGAGAACACATTTTATAATCGCTGAAATGGAGCTCTTCCTAGCTGAAGGGTTACTTGGGATCGCACTGGTATTTAAAAGTAGGTACAATAGAAAACAAGGATATTTTTTCGAAGTGTTGCCACTAAGTATGTTTCCACAGTGTGATTTTTTTTGTAACCACTTCCCACCTAAAAAAACACCTATATAACCTCCCGCTTTTTTATATTTCCACGCAGCTAGAAAGTACCATCGAGTTAATGCAAAAAATTGTGTTAACTTTTTTGTGTTATTAATTTTTAACGCTAACATAAACCAATTGTGACCGCTATTTGCTCGCTCTGGAGTTGAACAGAAACTCGGCCAATTTTGTTACGCCAGAACAAGAAGCTGCGGTTCGACGCCTGGTGAAGTTGTGCCTCTTAATGTCTTGTTATTGTCTGTGGTGGGAATGTTAGCCAAGACGTTAACTTTAACGAGAAATGTTCATTTTCTTCATAGAGGTTCATCGTCAGGTTAAGGGATTATGTTTCTTTACGATGTTCACAGAAGAGTGTAGTGTTGATTGCAGCTGATTTAGCAAAACTAGTTACTGTTACAGCCTGCATTAGAACCCCCAAAATAGACAAGCTTTCTATACATATTTTTTATCGAGAAAGAACTTTAACAGTATGAAAAAATTCAAGGAAAAGCAAGGAAACGACAAGAAAAAGCACACTAGCACAGCATTTTAAGAATATTGTTAGAAAAAATAGGTGCCCAGTGGTCATGGATATACAGTTTATGAATCGGGATAGTTGGCTGAAAAGCCGCGCAGCAAGACACAAGGCTCTGGCTATTTTATTTCTTGTGTTGGCTTTTGTTGCAGTGCTTTGAACGTACGTGAAGCTAGACGTTACCATGGCGTCGTTCTGCTGTGCTATTTAGGATGTAGTAATGCCTTGCATTTAATGCTTTGGAGACAATTACACAACACTGTGCTAATGCAGAGTTTTCCTTTGAGGTAAAATTAGCGTCTCGCTACAAAAAGACAAACAGATGAAGCTGCCATTGTCATGACGCAGCTACATTGAATGTGCCAAACCTTTCATAAGATGTGTAACTTTAGTTGCATACAGTATTCTTATAGCACACACACACAGTGTAATTAAATTGGAAGGCTGTTTAACTATGCCACATGGAAAATACATCAGCTTTAGGGACGAGCGCATTTGCAAACTGATTGGTGCACATGATCTGTTTTGATGGCCATTATGCCACACAAGAAATTGCGGGTACTAACATACCAAAGGCAATCATTTGCATTTAGGCCAGTCCTTTGACGATTTAACCAGCAGAGAACAGACACTGGTCAAATCACCCTCCTGTGCTTCCTAAATTTGTCAAAGAATACCTGTTTACATTTAGTGTGCCCAAAGTTAGTTGGTAGTAGGAAAGCCAAATGGTTGCCATAAAGACCCACCATGTGGAGCCTACCGAGTCATATTTTCGTAATCTTGGCAGTTAAACACGCATCAACTGGGTAATGGTGTGCTTGCCAGCTGAATATCTGACAAATGTGTAGTGTGCGGTAGAATCTGCATTATCTCATTTTGTGTTTGCATTTTCTTCTCACAGGTTATACATGCAGCAAACATCCGGGGGTCGACCTTTCATATGTCAAAACAGGTTTGCATCGTTCCTGGCCAGAGACATGAGTGGGTGATATCCGTATGTTCAGGCAGCTCACATCCGATGGCACTCTCCATCAAGTGGGATTTTTTTGGCTGTTGTAGTGTGACAGCTGCCTTGTAGACTTGTTTTTACAAAATATTTTTTTCTGCTGTAATTGGCAGAAAAGTATTGTTTCGTCATGAAGAGAACTATATATTCAAGAAGAAACTTCAAGTTGAGTGAGCATTCGTGTGTATTCTTATCTTAATTCAGCGTTCACATCTCTGAGCTTCTGTTTGTCAAGTCTGTACATACACCAAATTGCCAAAGTGCTCGTAAAATTGTGACACATAAGGTTATTTGCATTGCTTATTCCTGCAAGAAGGCTATATTTTTCCATCTTCTGTTTGTTTTTAACATTGCTGTACATTTTTGTAGTTCAAGGATTTCCTTAGGAAGCCAATAAGAGTGATAACTTTATTTGTTTGTAAAATTTATCAATTTCGTCCATCATCATCATAGTTTTAAACCAACTAAGTTCTACTTTTCAGTTGTCATGACGCTGCTTTGTTCTGTGCTGTCCAGGCACAGGAAGCTTTTTTATGCTGTAAGTGCAGGTGGTGTTGTATAACATCCAGAAAAAATTGTTGCGAGTTTAACTAGGCATGTGTATGTTTTTGTTAGCCTTTTTCAGCATCTGTGCTGTAGCTGTGCCGCTTACACTTAATAGCGCTGTAGGCACTAGCCTATCTCTTCAGGTTCTATACAGTTGTGCCTTATATACTGTAATAATGTGTCATGTGCACGCTATAATGCATATTAGGGTACGTGAAATGTGTCAGTCGCTCCTTTGCTTCCGTTCGGATTAGGGAAAGTTAATGTGAAGAGGCACTGGGGCATGCAAGTGCAAATAGCAAAGCAATTTCAAAATTAAGTGCACTAAAATGCCACGCGCCCAACAAAATATCGATGATATTTCAGTGGCAATTTTCGAAATACCAATGCCATCTCAACAGGGGCACATTGTACCTTCCAATGCTGTGTCAATAATCACTCAACAGTTGGTCAACAGAACTATCACAGCAGCATTTGAAAACTGCATCAATGGTAACCCAAGAGCAGTTCAACAAAAATTACAGAATGATATGTCTAAGCACAATGTGCTTTCAATACTAACTCAACAGCCATTCAACATTGACTTGTCCAATTATATTTCAATAAAATTTTAGTGGCCAATATTCAAGAGCCCTCATCACTTTCCTCAATGATATCCAAACGAACTCCCAAAAAATTCTCAATAAAGTATTCAACATTGATCAATGGTATTTAAATGGATTCTCAATAAAAAATTTTGTACCCGCCGCGGTTGCTCAGTGGCTATGGTGTTGGGCTGCTGAGCACGAGGTCGCGGGATCCAATCCCGGCCACGGCGGCTGCATTCCGATGGGGGCGAAATGCGAAAACACCCGTGTACTTAGATTTAGGTGCACGTTAAAGAACCCCAGGTGGTCCAAACTTCCGGAGTCCCCCACTACGGCGTGCCTCATAATCAGAACTGGTTTTGGCACGTAAAACCCCATAATTTAATTTTTAATAAAAAAAATTGTAAGGGTTCTAGCCGAATTCATTGCAGCGGTGCTGGCTGTATGCAAAATAAGCCCATCAATTACATCAGCCGTGATAGTCACTGATTCATTATCATTGTGCTCATCCCTCAGTGCTTCTTGTGACTCGCTTGATGAGGACGTTTCATTGATTGGTACCTGGGTACTTAAGAAGTGTTCATTTAATTTGGGTGCATGGCCATAAAGGATTAACTATAAATGACATTGCAGATTCTCAAGCCATGCATCGCTAAACGGCCCGATTTTTTCCGTATTGTCCTATGACTGCTCATGTCACTGCTGCTAGATTTCGCAGGAGTGTCATTATGCAGGCAGTGTCAGGCTCTGGCATAACTAACTCTATGGATTACAGACATCTTATATACCCTTGGCACAGAGATTTTTGCTAAACACGAAAAATTATAGTGGTCGTCACGAGGCTTCCTATGTTAAACTTTTATTTACACAGGTCTGGTCTGCTCACCATTATGCTCATTATGTGGCAAAGCGGAGACAATGGACCATTTGTTGTTGTCTTGTATTTTTTGTGTAATAAGAAAAAGACTACTGGAAATCCCGCTTCCGAATATTCTCCTAGATTTATCGGAGCCTGCGAGCCTATCTTTTGGAGCCTCTATTATTGGGTTCAGCCACAGAAATGCTTGCTTGGCACTCCAAAATTATCTTATTGCCATGCTAGACTGGTGGTCCCCCCGCTCCCCACTATAGTTCTCTTTAATTCATTTTACTAATTATTAGTTTTCTTTTCTTCCCTCTCCCAAAAAATATTTCTAAGCTCCAGCGTTCAAATCGTTAATTCCCTTGTTTTTATACACCGAATATAACCACCCGATTCATGGCCAATCCCCCACAGTGGGTATGCGCCACAACCACTCGGATTAACAACAGTAATTTTGCGTGCATTCGCGGTCTTCTTTCACGCTCGGAAAAACACTTTTACGTAGCATATATTGAACAACAGAAAGCTGTATCGGGAGGTTTTCATGTTTCTCCACAATTTTCTCATTGTCACTTTTCATGTAATTATAATATTTTTGAGAAGATGATTCATTAAGACTAGTTAGGTAATTAGGCGGAACGCAAAAAAGTATCCTGAGTATCTGCGAGCGACGGCAAACATTACCTTGGTTGTGTCCAGCTACATTGCATTTTCATATTCTTAAATCTCGGTGCATGACAGTTGGGGCGCCCTGTGTACGTTTGAGACGCGTACTAGTGATTCGTCACGGTTGGAATCACCTTACAGCAAAAATGTCTTCTGTCATGGATGTTTCTCTCGTTTTCTTTGTTTTTTATGTTTTATTTCTTTTTTAGTTTTTTTAGCCACGTGTCATCTTTTTGTAAACCCTGTTTTTGTTGCATACATTGCTTTGTTGCTGTGCGAACCTGCTGTTACAACCATCCTGTGGTGCATTTTTACCCCGTTTGAGATTTGTACAGATGATTCGTCACGGATGCAATCACTTCAGGGCAAAAATCTGTTTTCTGCCGTGGTTTCTTCTTTTTTCTTCTTGTTTTTGATCATAGCCACGTGTCATCTTTCATGTAAACCCTGTTTTTGTTGTATAAATTAGTTTGTTACGTTTGTTGCTCTGCGAACGTGTTAGAACCATCCCGTGGTGCATTTTTCCTTTTTTTCTTTTTCTTTATGTTACCACGTTTGACAAGTGTACTGCTGTCGTCACAGGTGCAAGCGCCTTACATAAACAATGTGTCTTGACAGCGGATAAGCCCCCTATGCCATGTGCGTTTTTAAGCAGAACGACCTACCGTTTCATGCATTCCCGGACGAAGGCCGGATCCTGGCCGAAAGGTAGGAAATAAAGCATCGTCATTTTTTTCGTACGAGCGTCCTCAACCTACCAGTACCTGTTCAACTACCGGATCCCTGCAGACTCTGACTTTTTATATTTATATACCCCCACAGGGTCCCATATGGAGCGCATCGTCTCACGCGTTACAGACAGACGGACGGACAGATTTCTGAGGAAAGTAGCCCTAGAATGCTTACGTATTAAAAGCGACAGCGAATATGCCGCTTAGACTTCAAAGGTTCTTTCTGCGTCTACTAAGATATGACGACGCCCCGCGGTATGTTCCACGAAAGCAGCACTTTTTGGCGGACATGCTGTCACGAGCCACAGTCGTCATCCCAGACGACTTACGATGCAGACACTGATGATGACGCCGAAATGCATGCCGTGAGTATGTGGTTACCGCCCTCGTCAGCGATGCCACATTGAAGCGATGAAGCGATATCTGCAGACCGTGATACAGGCCATTCTGTCGTGCACAGCAGCTGTAGGAGAGCTGAAGCCATTCACAAGCGAACTTTCAGTTGTGAAGTCCATTTTACTGAAGGGTGCAAAGCAGTGGCGCACCGACGGCGGGGGTGGGGGGTTCAGGTATTGTAACCCCCTCCCCCGAGGCTGATGTACCCCCCCCCTACCCCCACGCGTCCAGCCCCACCAACTCAATGTGTACCTTCAGTGGTCTGTTCACATTGTCATTATAATTCGGGAGGTACTTAAGGTCGAATTTTCCTGATTAACAAAAACACTCAATCACTATCTTGTTTTTATTCATTCACACGTAAATGAATTTGAGTAAAACGCTCAAGCAATAAACATCGGTATCATCCTTGGTGTCATTATTATTATAATTATTAGGCATTTTATTTGCTGTTGGATTCCTCTGGCTAAAGCAAGGAAATAGCATATTATGCAAAATGCTTGCCCCCGGCCCCCCACAAAATTCAATTCCCCTCCCCCCCTTGGTAGAGATCCTAGGTGCGCTACTGGTGCAAAGGTTACTGTGAGAGGGCGAGATTATGGGGCGGGTTCATGAGGGTCATGTGGGCCTTGACAAATGTAAAACGAGGGCAATAAAATTAATTTTTTGCTCAAACATGAACACGTATATGCATCAATGATCCAAAAGTGCACTGTATGCCGACACTACGCATATAGCCAAGCTAGTGTACCACTAATCACCAGGCAACACCACATTACTTCGGTAGTGGGGTGGCGTCGGCCTGTTCGCATGCGGCACGAAGTTGTATATTTTTTGTGTATGACGCTCTTTCAAATTTTTTAGCAGTGGAAGACCTGCACGAGACGTCGGCGACACAAGTTATCAACAAGCTGTGGGCCACATAGTACATATGGAATTCCATTTGGGTTATGTATGGGCAACGGGCCGCAGTTCAGAAGCTGATAGTTTTTTCGGTTTGCAAGCATGACTTCAGCCTTGTCACCTCAAGCCCGGAGTTCTCGCGATCCAACGGATCAGCAGAGAAAGGTGTACAGGTACCTAAAACAATTTCTAAGAAAACTGAGGAAGCACGAGAGCATTTTTGGCTGGGCTTACTTGGGGGGCTACCGATCAACACCGTCAAAAGATGGACGGTGTCCGTAGCTTACCACCCGGTGAGCTACTAAAAAGACGACGGCTGAGGTTGACCCTCCCGGACTTCAACTACCAGCAGAGACTACTGGTGCGAAAACATGTTCAAGGTTACCCTTCAAGACTGGAATTTCCTCAGCTACGAGAACACCAGTTTGTCAGACTAAAAAAAAGTATTCGTCACAGAAAGCAAAAAATGGTTGTTCAGAAGCATTCAAGATTGTACGAAGTCTTGACCGAAGACAACAAAGTACTCCGTTGCAAGACATCTGCTGCCCACGGGCGAAGCGTTCATTCCGGATGGACTAGAATACGACCACAATGGCTGATGAAGGCGAACCAAGTACATCTTTGACATCGGACCTGCCCGACCAGACTATTGCACTGCCTTGGATGACGCCGGTTTCCGAGTCTACACTGCGACGATTCAGCCAAGAGACTGGGCGTTCCATAGGTCTGCAATACGACAATAACTCATGTGCCTTGCATTAGTAATATTCTCATAGTGCTCTTCTTCAAACGGGGAAGGGTGTATCGCGCTTAGATAACACGTGTACCGGAGCGTCCTGCATCATTGTTTTCACTCGGCACGAGCCGTGCCCTTTCGCGTTTCCTTCCTCTTGGTGTGGCTGTATAAGCAAGGTGCACTAAAGGACGGCCGTGTCGACCTTGTGAATGCCTCGCACACGCCCCTAACGCAGGAAATTTTACGCATTCCAAGTTTGTCAAGCGAGGGACTGCAAAATCATGTTTAGGGGCTGCCTTGTTCCGGTCTTGCTACCACACTTTGCACAGAAGCTTCGAGTCACAGGTGCTCAGACTGCGAACGGCAGGCTTTCCTGATAGTTTGCTATCTGGCAATGTTTAATGTCTCTTAGCCGACATTGAACTAGAGCAAAAAAAAAAATGAAACACGCAGTCGCGTCTTGATGTAGCTCCATATTCGCACCGAGTGTCACGCCGCTTAAAAAAGGTAGCGTGAAGGCAGGCGTCAGAGTTGCATTTCAACCCAAGGAAAAAATTTTGCACTGTGTGCTAGCAAGTGAATAGAGACCACAATAGGCTGCTCAAGTGTGATAAAAAAACACCCACACAATTGTTGACTCCTGCTATAGTGTTGTATACGAGATTCCCCTCACATGCGGTGGTTACTACATCGGCCAAACTGGCTGGTGTCTCAATGACTGCCTCGAGAGCATGTCACTTTAGTGAAGAGAAGTGTTGGAAGCCACCTAACAGCGCATGGCTCCCGATGTGGCTATAAGACCTTGTTGAATCAGCAGGCGCGTAGCCGGGGGGGGGGGGGGGGCTGATGGGGCTTCAGCCGCCCCCCCCCCCCCGAAATTTTTTCGGGCTGTCATGCACCGCCGACCAAAACAACCACCGGCGCCGGGAATCATCCTGGATTTTGTCTACAATGTCTTTTTGACGCTCGAAAAGACATTTCGGCGCGAAAATTGCGAACTCGGGCTGGATTTCGTGGCAACGCCCATGCACCTGGAGTCACGTAACGTAAGGAGCCCCAGCCGAGCACAAAGTTTCAAGGGCTTTTAGATAGCGAGCGGGCGCGTCGCGGCATCAGCGGCACCGGAGTCTACGGAGCGAATGGATTTCAATTCCGAAACTTGATGGGTATAAAGTTCTCATACACTTTTGACGCGAAAAGTGCACTGAAATTTCCATAGGCGTGCTTCTGATTTTTAATTCTGGAACTTTCTGAGTTTAATGTTTTTATAAACTTGGGCCAACATGCACGCACTCGAACGCGCGTGCCCAAGCCGTTCCAGAAATGGAAGCACGCGCTCGCAATCTTCCACACACACGAAAATATTAAATATCAGCGTGACTGTCAGCTGGCATCTCATAATTTTCTCCAAACATTTTCAGGAAGCGCGCCCAATGTGATCAATAAGCTGGACCAGGGCAGGCAAAGTAAAATAAGAGAAAACAGAAGGAAGTCAACGGCCTATTTTTTTTAGACAGTTCTTTTTTG
Organism: Dermacentor silvarum; assembly: GCF_013339745.2. Lineage (NCBI taxonomy): Eukaryota > Metazoa > Arthropoda > Arachnida > Ixodida > Ixodidae > Dermacentor > Dermacentor silvarum. The sequence goes on from NC_051154.1 coordinate 421,346,198, forward strand.
CGGTCGGCAAGGTCTGGCTCTCCGTGGCGATAGGGACACTGGTCCTATGGATTTAAGCAAAGCCCCCGCTGAAAATACTGGTATTTCCAGAGTGCTTCTTCGCATGCGAGTTGATTGTGGAGATACATATCTGAAGAACCATTTGGAAAGTTGCCCCAGTAGTTCCTCGTATTTAAACGAGACGTACAAAACCAAATTATAGAAATTTGTGGTGAAATTTTTAAAGAAAGCCTAGATGCAAAAGTGAACGCTGCAGGCTGCTTCTCCGTACTTGCTGACGAAACGACGGATATTGCTGGAATCGAACAGCTTACTGTTTGTGCAAGGTGCGTAAACAAGGATGTCAACGATATCGAAGGAAGGAAGGAAGGAAAATAAGAGGTGAGAGGCAGAGAGGTTAACCAGGTTAAGTGTCGGGTTGGCTATTCTGCACAGGGGGATTGGGTAAGGGCAGAAAAGATTAGAAAACAAGAGAAGATTAAAAAGAAAAAAAAGAAACGTATCAGTCCGCACATTCTATAGTTTTTCACTAAGTCCTGTTTCTTTTAAAAAGCGTACTAGCGCTTTTAAATCACTTCGTTCCGACGTCGGCTGGGACCAGGGACCAAGAATTGTGGCTTCCGTAAGAGGACGGCTGTCTACCTTGTCGAGCGTGGTGTTGAGGAAAGAAGTGTTTTTTAGGTTTTAGCACAGGAATAGATGCCCTCTCTCATGGAGACTGCAGGTTATATGTACATGTGTACAAACTGCTGCAGATTCTACTCACCCTTCCAGTGCCACTGCCAGGGCAGAGAGATTTTCAAACATGAGATTACTAAAAAAACACTTGCGCTTTACGTCTGAGGAACGCATGGTTATTCTGGCGCTTCTTTACACCTACAGAGACGTCACCATCAATGTGTCCGAAGTTATTGAACGCTTCGCTAAACCTCCCCGATGAGTGAAGTTTATCGTTTAGATAGCGAAGCTGCACAAATCAATGCCTGTAAAAATATGTTCCTTCACGTTCCTATATAAGCTCGTAATTATGAAAACGTATTACCGTTCATTAGGATTTAAAACCACAGAAGTTTTCACCGTTTATTGTAACAGTTAGCATGATGATCAAAATTATCGTGGGAATACAAAAATTACGGGGACATCGATAACCAATTTTGACAAACCTTGCTCATTGAAAGCCCGGCACACGCGGCGTTTCTCAAAAACGCACTCGGTAGTTGGGTAAATCAACTTGCCGCATCATCTGTGGCTTTCGTTTGTCCTTTTCTTTCCTTTTTAGCTACATGTTCTTCTTTTTTGAAACGAAGCTATACCCTTCTTTAATTTGGGGTGCAGAATAATTGTTGCCGCTGTGCAGGCAGTAAAAATACACATTTCCGTATTGATTTCTGCATTCTTTTTCTATTATTCTAGCCACATGGTGCTGTCGCGATCGCAGCATGGCCCAAATGCATATCACGATTTCTGAGATCATAGTTTTGTTCTTGCCTGGATCGTCTGTCGATCGTATGCATGACGTATGCATGACTCGTATGCGTGAAGTTTACTATCTGTGACTGCGCAACATGTTTATTTGTCTTGTTTGACGCATCATATACAGTGACGTTTTCTTAGATACGTAGATTTATTGCAGACTTATAGGTATATTTAAATATCTTGTTGCGACGTTTTGTGTACGCAAGCAGTGAACTTGGTTGCACGCGACACTTTCTTGCCGTTTATCTTGGCATTTGTATAATCCATTCTATCTTCGGATTTCTAATGTATATTTTGCGGAACTTCTGCTTTTTATATGAACTCACTGTTGCGACTATAATTTCGGTGCAATTACAATATACGACCGGTAACAGCTGCTCCTGCGCAATCCATTGCAACGAAGGACAGCGTCATTGAGGTTTTTCCCTGGTCGTTGCATATGTACAAAAATGTAAACAAGGTTGTTGAATGACAAAGATTTATCAAAATATTTGTCCTCAACTTGTTCATTTTATGGCCTTTACGTTTTTCATATCAGCTGCATACACTGCTTTGCTGGTTTCGAACTGATATAGTTCTAAAGTTCGCGTTATATTTTCTTTACTTATAGCATCGATATCAGCTATTTCTGCCACAATTTTTGGGACATACGAAGCTATTCTTTTATAAAACAAACACATAATTTACTTGTCTTGACAGTGCGTAGCGTTAAATAACTCGTTTCAGCATCTAATATACAATGGCATTGGCAATGGCAATGCAGTTATTATTCATGTATTTGGTGCCTCGATAACTTTTGCAAGGAGGAAGCCGCGTTGCAACTTGAGCCCCCCCCCCCCCCCCGAACAAAATTTCTGGCGACGCCACTGTTAATCAGTGACTCAGGCGGTATCGGACGCGAAAATTCTGCATCAACGAAAAAAGTGACACATGCGTGAGTTCTCCGTCAGTGTCGCTTAGAAGAAAATAGCGTTCATGTCACGTTGCTAATGGCTCCCATTTTCTGATGGTGGTATTTGATTCTTTGTTTCTTGACTTGTGTTCACGTTGTTATCTGCTACTCTCTTGCTTTTTTCTTTCCCGCACCTTTGTATATTTTTGTGCACGCAATAAAAATTAGTTGATAGTCAGCGCTTCGTCCGTTTCCATCTGACTGTCCTGTCTCTTCTGCTGTTACTGGGTTTAACTTCAACATGTGCGAACTGTCTCAAGCTAGCATTCTGATCCCCGGGCAGCCTAGACAGAATCCTGCTCGCCCTTGACGTTCAAAAGGCCTTTGATACCATATCTCACTCTGCCATACTAGAGGGCCTTGAAGACGTCGGATGTGGAGAAAGAACATTTCATTACATTCAGGACTTTCTGCGTGACCGCACTGCAACAATTGCACTCGGAGCGTCACGGTCGCTCCCATATGAACTGCCGGGCCGCGGCACGCCTCAAGGTGCAATTTTGTCTCCGCTCCTATTCAATATTGGAATGCGCAAGCTCGCCCTACAGTTACAGGAAGACGAAGACCTCGGCGTGGCAATTTACGCCGACGACATTACGCTCTGGGCGACCAAAGGCTCATACGGGGACAGACAAAAAAACACTTCAGCAAGCCCTAGACACGGTCGAATCATACACAAAGCATGCCGGCATGAAATGCGGACCGAGCAAATCAGAATACATACATATTCGACCACCAAGAACTCAAGCCAACAGAGCTCCACCGTTACAACTGCTTCTAGACGGAGAACCTATCCGAAAAGTCCAGCAGCTACGAATGCTCGGAATGCATATACAGGAAACGGGCAGTGCCGGTATCGCCCTGTCCAAACTCAAGCGCACAATTCGCAGTGTTAGTAGCCTCATTAACAGAATAGCACGTAGCAGAGAGGGAATGACGGAGACAGACACTATGAAATTAGTACAGGCCTTCGTCATGAGCAGAATCACTTACGCTCTTCCTTTCCAAGCGGCCCGACAAACTGACATCGACCAAGCAAATCGACTGCTCTGGATTGCCTGCAAGGCGGCACTCGGCCTGCCCGAAAACACGAGCACTGACCGTCTCAGCGAGCTGGGCATGATGAACACGTACGAAGAACTCGCCGCGGCCACACTCATGGCCCAGCGCGAAAGACTAAACGCAACACCCCAGGGGCGCTCCGTGCTAACACGACAACGATACCCTCTAACGCCACAGTTCTGCGGAGACGAGACCATACTTATGCCACCTGATCTACGAGCAAGAATCCATGTGAACCCCATCCCACGTCACATGAACCCTCACTTCCACGTGAAACGGCGACAAGCCCGAGCAGCCATCCTGCGCAAAAGGCAGGAGGACGCAGACACATACTTTACTGACGCGGGCTTATACCCCAGAGGTGAGACAGCGACTCCTACTTATGTAGCTGTCGCGACAAACCGGGGGAGACCGATCGTAGCAGCGTCCGTACGCACGACTTCAAGCGCCACGGCGGAATCCGCGGCCATAGCCCTAGCCATCCGAGACGCTGACGCCAAGAGCCAGTCGGCTTATATACTCACAGACTCACAAGACGCCTGCCGCCTCTTCCTTCGGGGAGTTCTACCGGCCGGGGTCCTTCGCATATTAGGACCAAGCCTCCAAATGGACCACGGGATAACCTGGTGTACCGCGCACACCGGAGTGGAAGGCAACGATCGGGCGGATCGTCTGGCTCGAGTAATAACATGCCGAGCTGCGATACATACCGCTCGAACGGACGCCTTTCCAACACCTGGCAGCACACCGAGAAACATACTTGAGGCACAACGACTAGGAAGACGATCCAAAGCTCCACCTCACCCCAAGCTCAACAGGCGACAGGCGAGGGACTGGCGCCGGATACAGACAAACACCTACCCACACTTACATAGACTGCACAAAATATTTCCCAACAAACACAGCGACAGATGTCCATGGTGCGACTCCATCCCGACACTAGAACACATCACTTACCAATGCACGCAGCGTCCGGCAGACGCCGTGTCGCCGCTACTTAACGATACACTAAACAATTGGTCGTGGGAGGCGCGACTCTCCGAACTGGACTTGGGAAGCCAATTGGCGACCCTTGACCAGGCCCGGCGCGCCGCAATAGCCAGTGGGGCCCTGCAAGAGGGGCTTCACCCACAGTAACCAAGCACGATCTTTATTTAAATAAAGTTGTTTCTCTCTCTCTGATCCCCACAAGAAAAGTAGAAAATACCGATCAAGACAGAGGTTAGGCAAGGAGACAGAACCTCACGAATGCTAGTCACTGCATGCTTAGAATAAATATACAAGCTGGGAAGGATTAAGTGTGATAATCAACGGCGTGTATCTCAGCAACCTACGGTTTGCAGATGACATTGTCCTGTTCAGCATCGATGGGATGAATTGCAACAAACTATGGAGGACTATTCTGTGACTCTAATGGATGGATGGATTAAACTTTATTGAGTCCTGCAGATCGTGACTCATCACGAAGCGGGCCGCTCCCACGTGGGGACCGACAGGCCAAGCCTCTCGGCTGCATCGCGGGCCTGCTGGACAGCCCAGAGTTGGTCAGCCGGAAGCGGACTGCGGAGGGCCGCATCCCACCTGGCTTCGTCGTTCTATTTGATAGAGCGTGATCGGGCACACTGTCAGAGCATGTGTTCTAACGTGGCTACCGCGCCACACTCGCGGCAAGAAGCATCAGTATAAGTATCGGGGTAGATCTTATGTAAAAGGAAGGCATAGGATTAGTGCACGTCTGCACGAAGTGTAGTGTTAAAGCTTGTGCCCGGTTAAGTTTCGGGTGTGGGGCGGCATAAGTTCTACGTCCAAGATAAAAGTTCTTAGTACGCTCGTAAGTGCAGAGGGTGTCCCGATTCTCAACGGAGTCGTCTATGGAGCCTGTCGGAGCCGTGCAGTAGGCAAGTTCTCGCGCAGCCCCATGAGCCAACTCGTTGAGATTGGGGGGACCAGCTGCTATCCATTTGTTATCGACCCTACGCATTAGATGACCCGCCAGGATCCATGTTTTCTATAAATATCAATAAGATTATCGGTTTTCCCCGTTTGCTCTTTAATTCACACCGCTCTCTTCCTGTCCTTTAACGTTCCGCCTAAAATTTTTCGCTCCATTGCTTTTTGTGCTGTCCTTAACTTGCTCTCGAGCTTCTCTGTTAGAGCTTCGTTGTTCTTTGTTCCCAAGAGAAGGGACGCCCAGTCGAGGAAGGCAGAAAAGTATAGGTACAGTGATGAAATTAGGAAATTTGCAGGTAGGAATTGGAATAAGCTAGCGCAAGACAGGGGTGACTTGAAATCGCAGGGAGAGGCCTTCGTCCTGCAGTGGACATGAAAATAGGCTGATATGATAATAATGGAGCACCTTAGCCCAGAAAGTGCAAGCGCAGGATTGAAGTTTATTATGCAAGAGCCAAAGGTAATGTTCCATACCCTTGCAAGAGAACAAGAATTAATGATTGGCAGTCAGCCTCTAGAATTTGTGCAGGGCTATGTACATCTGGGTCATTTGTTCACAGCGGACCCTGATCATGGGACGGAAATTTACAGAATGATAAAAATGAGTGAAAACGCATACGGCAGCAATTACGAAAGTATGAACAGCCACTTACCGCTATTCTTAAAAAGAAACGTGTACAATCATTGCATTCTACTGGTGCTAACATATAGGGCAGAAACTTGGAGGTTAGCAAAGAAGTTTGAGAAGTTATGGACCGCGCAACGAGCTATGGAATGAAAAACGGAAGGCGTAACGTTAAGGCCCAACCACAAGAAACCAATTTTCTACTGATTTTCAGCGTAGGCGCCGGCCGTCGGCACGCGGCGTCCACGCTCAACGAGGTTTATTGACGGCTCTCAACCACAAGAGACTCGGCTTCGACGTATTTCTAGGTGGCGCAATGTGGCGAGATCTTCCCTTCTTAATGGCCCCGAATTTACCCGGCCAGTTTTGCAAAATGGTGCGCTAACAAAACAATTGTTTTTACTTCATAAGGACATCTTGTTGTTTTAAAACTTGATAAAAATTGTCCGTAGCTCTAACGTAAATATATGAAGTATTTTCAGCGGTGCTTGTCCGCACTGAAACACGTAGCACCAGTGACACAGCATCACCAGCAGCTGTTCGCTAGTGTGCACTTCGTCATTCCTTGCATGTCCCTGTTTGGAATCCTCATCCATGATTCAGTACAAAGCTGTACCATTTGTCATGGCCGGAGCACGTGCAAGCGATAGGCTGCTTGAGCCGCGGACGAGCTTCTCGCGGACGGCAACGCCAGAAGCTCGTTTTGTGAATGGCCTCCCAGCGCGCTCACATGGGACATCGCGCCGTCTCAGAGGCCATAGTTCGTTTGCCTCTTGCTTCTACCGCCCTTCCGCCGTCGCGCTGCAGTCTGGCATGTTCTAGAGTTACTGTATATGCTACCAAAGGTAGCAGAATTGCGCTTCTGATTTATAAACGCCGATCGTGCCTCCATTGGCCGAACACCATCACGTGGGTTCCAAGCAACCAAGCACTGAAGAGAAGCTGATGCTCCGGCCAGATTTTTGTATTTCCCGACACCGCTGCTGCAGTGAACTAGATTGACGCAAGTTAGCGCTAGCCAAGTTCATAGCGAATCTGGTTGATCTTGGCGTTCGCTGTTACATGCGTAATCGTGTTGCTACCGAAAACTTACGCCAGCAGCGAAGTGAAATACACTTTGTTACTGCAATATTAGCTATTTTTGTCCGTTCGCGCTCTGCGCCATCAGGTGGCAGCACCATACAGGCCGCTCACGTTTACGGTTCGGCCAACACGCCCCAACGCCCGGTCCGCCTGCGTTGACCTGATTATCGGACAAGCTAAGCTTCTCTATTGACCGGGTGCTCTGCTCCCAACTTCACCAATCGCTCGGAAAGCGAAAAGTTCGGAGAAGGTGCACACGCGAACGCACAAGTCCAAAAAACAACTAATAATATTCACGCTGCATCTCACGCCGCGCGTTAAAAATTAGCAGCGCCTTTTTTTCTTCTTGACTATTTTATCCAGTGAGCTGTTTCCATGCGCTTTGTTTGCGATTACACGGAAAAGCGGTCCACACGCGATGGAAACGCGCCCACGGTCGACCGACGACACGGTAGGCATGTCGGCTTCGCCACACAGTTTTTGTTGCTTGCCAGGCAAGATGGCGGACCTACGCGCAACTCTGCTCCCGTAGGGAGCAAATACAGTGACTCTAGCATGTACGGCTTTGGGCCCCCTAGCGAACGTGAACGGGCGGCGCAGTGCTTCTCAATGCCGCCGCTGTGTGACGCCGGTTGGCGCCGACGCGCTTCCACAAGGAAGATGTCTTCCTTGTGGTTGGCCCAACCACAAATCTTCCTTGCGGTTGGGACTTTATGAGACGGGAAGACGTCGGTGTGGATATTAGAGAGGAAACGGGGGTAGTTGATATTCTACTTGGCATGAAGAGGGGAAATGGAGCTGGGCAGGCCTTGTAAAGCATAGGGCACATGACCGATCGTCGATCGTATACTAGTTACAGAATAGGTGCGAATGAAAGGGAAGCTCAGTGGAGGACAACAGAGGACTAGGAGTGCGATGAAATAAGAATGTGTAGGCATAACGTGGAGTCAACTAGCGCTAGACAAAAGTAATTGGAGATCACGAGGAGAAGCCTTCGTCCAGGTATAGTGGACATAAATATAGGCTGCTGGTGCTAATGATCATGATATTCAAGACGATGCTGTGGTGGAGAAACGTCTTGCCGGCATGACGTATGCCGGCATGTGTACGATGTCATGTTTGATGTTGGCCCGATAATTAGAGAGCCTCTGGGCGATAGTTACGGACACGAGAAGATGGAGGAGGGGGGTTTCCTGCAGGTGGACCTTGCCTTGCAAATCTCGCCAGAAATTGCTCTGCTCTAGCGCCACTTATCAAGCGCGGTAAGTTCCGAAGCCCGTCGCATTCCATCTCGTAACCTAAGAGCACTTGGTAAAACGCAAGCGAGTGAACCGAGCTGCAACACACCGCGGGCCATTCAATTTACCTCGACCCACACGACTCACCATTCACACACTAGCGCTGTATCGCGGGGGAGGTTTAGGAGGAGCCAAAGCGCCTCTCTCCTAAATATCCAGTGTCCTCAAGGGAAGGAAGAGGCGGTTGAGTGTGGGGGATCATGCGCTTCGGTCCATCTTATTAATTTGGGTTCTGCATCTCATTTAGGGCATTTAAAAATAATGGGCGATGTAACCAAAATTTGTCAAAGACCAAGATCAATACATTTTTAAGTGCACTGGAAAGAAGTAATGTTTTATGGGTGTTTAATGATACTACTTATTAGGCGGTAACAATACATCACAACATAACAACATGTGTTCAAAAATACAAATGCCTCCTACTAAAAAATCACACTAAATTATATATAGAGTAAGCAGGAACTGACAGCGAAAGCAAAGTGATACGCCGCCATAATGAAACCTAAAATTTTGTGCTGGCCTAAGAATGTGAAGTAGTTCAATTTCGTGGGTAACAATCATAGTTCCCGGAATTGCAAATTAAAAATCGTTGCTGGGAATGAAATCCGCAGACTAGATTAGGTACGCATGCAAGAACTGGAAACGGCGCACTAAAAAGCGTGTTTCGATGTGCTGGATGCTGATAGCAATATGTGCTTAACAGGGGAGAAAGTTAACCAGGAAACTAAGCAGTAGATATTGCGTTAAGGGCGTGGACAGCGGCAGAAAAAAAAGGAAAACAGACTTGCTGAAAGAAAATATCGCACAAGCGTGACTCGAAAGAAGCATGTAATATGAAACATATCAAAGAGGAAAGCAAAAAAATCGAATAAACCTTCTGCGATATTTTAAAAAGCCGTCCTCCTGTGTTTAAAGCTAGACTAGGCTACCCGAGAGCGCGGTGTAATGGGACTCATTTACAGATGTCGACTATTCAAGCGGAGCAAGTGGAAATTGCAGAGAAACACCACAGCGCCCTTTGTTATGATGTAGCAGTGCCCATCTAGTGGTAAATGCGGGCGTATTAGTCTGCCTTGAGATTTAAAGATGATTTGAAGAGAAGTGACTGAATCTACGATGGGGATAAAAAATATCCTTTGCGTGTTGCGACGTAAACGTAAGGAATACAAAAAACGATAAGACATTACTGTTTAGACAAATAAATTTCTTAGGGATTTGATGATATGTTGGCACAATGAAACAGGACGCGTATTCACAAAAAGCTCTTACCCTAAAATTTTTCGTAAGAACAAATTACCGCCAATCCTGGCAGTGGAGATGCCATTAGCAAATGCGAAAAGCCATTGGCAAAGAACATTTACAAAAGAACAGCTTTGTGACTTCGGCCCCAGATGCTTAGCAGAGAATGAACGCAACACAAGGGCAAAATTGCCAAACTTGATGTCACGAGCCACCTACCCATGTCAAAGGAGATAGATGTAAAGCCTATGACTTCGTCTTCTTCTTTCTCGGGTTTCACGTGTCAAAAACAAGTTATGATTATGAGGCACGAAGTAGTTCAGGGTTGCGGATTAATTTTGACCACCTGTGATTCTTTGACGTGCACTACAACGCAAGGACACAGACGTTTTCTGCATTTCCTCTACCCATCAACTTGTTAGGAAGACGAAACGTTTCACCAGTTTCACTTTTGTCCTCAACCATTTCATAATTTACGAAATAAGCGCCTGCGAACACATCTTTGTTTGTCCTTAATTAGGTTTCTCTTCAGCTCTCGAGGAGTCCTCGTATCTCGGGCGCCATGACACGTTTGTTTACCTTGCCAACCATGATTTCCTTCGCACTTGTTGATCTTTACTTGCATATGTTCATACCTACCGCGTTTCGTTTTTTTACTTTTGTTTTCAATACTTTGCAGTTTTCGATAGCTTTACCATCGCCACGACCATTCTCCTACTTAACACCTGCTTATTTTTTTCTAAGCCTGAAATAGAGTATATGTTCCCTCTTTGTGCACTCCTATTAATGGCCGATCGTCTTAAATGGGTACGTGCCGTCACCACAAGTACATCGCATGCTGCTATTTTTAAGGCAATGATTGCTATCATAGCTACCTGTTTTTATTTACTTGTGCGCGTAAAATAGCCATATAATGAAAAAAAAACATTGCCCCAAGTACTCCACTTAAAGTGAAATAAAAGGCGGGATCTGTCCACTAGCATCTGGAGCACAACGAAGACGAAGGCCATTAGGCGCCTGTCAGGAGGCAACAACAAGAGCACCATGGATCCCGCAAACTGCGCTGCTGGACAATGGATTGGCGACATCTTTCAGGACGAGGCCCGGGTCCATGAGAACTTTTTACGTGAGCGGGTAAGTGGCATTAAAAAGCGAGCTACACACTGTAACGTTGCACCGACGGCGGAGAACGAGACAACGTTAACACTGACGTATCTAACTCTTTATTCAAGAAACTTAGTTGTGACCAGAAAAATACGAGCGACACTCAAAGCAAAGCGATAACGGCGAGCACAGTTGTTGTCGTCGAAGACTGACCTCGCGGGACAAGTGCGTCTGCTAAGAGTCCCGTCGTTTAGGCGAGTTGGTTTGATACGGTTATTGGGGCCATAGCACTTAGGTGACGCGGACAAGGAAGAAAGATAAAGATGGACGCTAACCTTCAACTGACTTTTATTTCGAGAAGTGGCCATATCTATATGTATAGAATACCCCCAAAAGGATACAGCGGCTACCAATCACCGCACGTGGATCCCTACAATGTCGAGATGAGCGCTTCCAATCAGAGTTACAGACGGGGCGCTGACGCGGCTCGCACCTGATTTTGCTATCAAATTCGATTCCACAATTTCCAGCGTATCTTTATCCGTATTTCTGTGCAGCGAGGAACACTCCCTAAACAATGGTTCGCAACCACAATCATCTCAGTGCACTGATACATGCCCATCTCGATTTCGGTTCAATTTTTGCCTGTGCTCCCTAGTCTGTCGTTTAGGCATATCCCGGTCTGTCCTATGTATACTTTAAAATTATGTGGCTTTACGCGCCAAAACCACCATCTCAATATGAGGCACGCCGTAGTGGGGGACTCCGAATTAATTGGGCCAGCAGGGGTTCTTTAACGTGCACCTAACTCTCTAAGCACACGGGTGTTTTCTACATTTCGCCCCCATAGAAAATGTGGCCGCCTTGGCCGGGATTTGATCCCGCGACCTGGTGCTTAGCCGCGAAACACCCTAACCACTAAGCAACCACGGCAGGTTCTATGTATATGCTTTACCGCACGAGAACGGAAAGCGATAAACGACACCTGCGCAGAGCACGATAGGAGACTGGTGCTTCTTCACACAACCTCGGTGCGTCTTTACAAACGGGTTTGTTGCTTTACGAATGCTTGAGTTTTTGGGAAGCAAAAAAGCCGCTCACAGAAATCAGTCAGGCAGGTTTACTTGGCCTACAAACTCTCTGCAACTCACGCTTTCCCGTGAATGGAACATATACGTGATTAACATACTTTCATGCCAGACTAGTTAAACGCCTGAGGGGCGATTACGAAAGCTGAACATTTAGGAAAAATTATGCGCAAGAGTATTAAACATGAAAGCAAGTTCCTTATTTCCTGTGCATCACACCGTCTTGTAAGAAACAAATAAGTATGACGCGAGATCTTGGCAGTGCTGCAACTATTTCGCCTAAGAGTAAAATGTGCTTTGTGTACCTCTAAAGAAAAATGTCGCATTTTCGCCCGAAAGGCGAAGCGTCGAATGCGATAGCAAATTAGCAGGCTGCTATAGACCTTTTCACAAACCGACGTTTGAGCAGCGCCATTGGCCGACACGAGCGACGTCTAGCGTCGCCGCCATTTTGGACTGTGCACCGCCTTGCGAGAGCAGGCGGGCCGCACTTCGGTTGTGTGATCTTCGCCGCGCATTATTTCGATTGTTTTCTTCCGCTTCGCTTGTCTTGTGCCGCTTGACTTGTTACATGTTTCACGTGCTCGAGTGAGCGCTCAGTGTAGTGTGCCATGGCAACAGCAAGCCCAGCCAGTGGATGTGGTGTTTCTTCGTCGGTAGCGGCGGCAGCCGCGTCTGCTTCGTCGAGACCTGGCGTGCTAATCAGCGGTATATTTCATTGTTATTGCTGGGCACACGTGACCGTATCGTTGATTGAATCTGATCACCATTACGTTTCGCGATTGAGGGTTGCCTCATTTAGCGAAAGCAGGCGCGTACGTAGCTGTCGGGCAATGCTTATAGAACCAGGCGCCGGCGGCCCGACGACGCGTGTCAGTGGTTGGTATATAGATATGCGGTGGTTACTTCATACGCTTCCGACGCAACTGAACAGCTCAATCATGCAAAATTTATTGGATCTGGTGCGGTGCAGGGTGCTTATAACCAAATGTCAAAGCATAAAGCGTGGCGATCGAGCAGCGCGGTACCTGCAGCGAACCGACGCGTGGCAGTGATCACAGATGCCAGCGCGACTGATACAGCCCAGGTGCTAGATTTTTATTTTTAGTATTTATTTATTTATAGATCCTGTCAATCCCAATAGGGATTATAACAGGACTTGTTATAAAGATATATTTGTTTACCTATTTTTTTACGTTTGTTTACCTGGAATGGCTTTTCTTTCGAATGTCTGAATTTGGAACAAGCTTCGCTCACGGTGAACCTTAACGTAGATCGTGCGCGAAGTTTGTACTGAAGATATCGCGTACGGCAAGAATTTTTCGTGTTCGCTATCTCTGAAGCGAAATAAGCCAATACTATTGCAGCGTTAGGGCCATCTCTGCTCTTTCTCTTGTTTCCCTTACACCGTCTCACTGTGCTATGTTCATAATAAAGTAATGTCGAGTCTTAACAATTGTCGAATAAATACGTATGCATATGATAGTAAACCACTACTTACCGTGAGTGAAAAGCGCTTAGTGGTCAGCTAAGCAGTCTCTGCACGCACGTAAGTATTTCACTTGATCGACTGTGCGAATTTATTTTTTTTCGCTACTGTTATTCTTGCAAGCATGATGCTATTGTCCGCGTACTCATGCGAATACCGTTTTTTTACTTACTTACTTGCGCGGGCTCGTTTAGCGCGTTTCTACGCCACGCACAGTTAGCGCATTACGGTTCCCGAACTCTAACACTGGCGCTAGGCCGCACTGATGAGGTTGAGACGTTCGTTTTTGCATTCTCTTGCTGCCCAAGCACATAGACAACGCTCAAAGATGGGTGAGCTCGATGCAGCACCACACTGTTGAAGTTAATTACCTTTTGGGCAGGGCCGTGTAGGGTGCGTGTGAATGCAGAGACAATGTTTTGGTGGACACAGGGTCTGCATACATCTTCCACTAGGACACGATTTTTCCAGATCGTTGCGAATGTGTATTTACCGATCAGTTCTCTCGCAGAGTGCTCCAATTTGTCTTATACCGGTGTCACACGGCCACTTTTGATAGCGATCGAGACCGATCTGGATCGGAATGTTCGACCGCGATTGGCTCCCTTCCGCAGATTGAGCAAAGAAGCCAATCGCAACCAAGAAATGTGACCCATATCGGGCTCGATCACGATCAAAAATGCGCCGTGTGACCCCCGTATTAGGCACTGGAATGAAGTCGTGTTTGAAAGAATAAAAAATGTAGCCTCTACCACTACATACGAGAAAATATTGCATCAAAGAGCTGACAATTCTCGCAACCTGTTGGGAAATGTGCCAAAAAGAGTTTACCAAAATGCGTTATTTTACTGATGTGTGCATTGGTTCATATTAGACTGAAATGCCAAGTCCTCAGGTGATGCAGGAAACCGGCGAAGCGTGAACATACCACATCGCGGCAGTGGTCTCGCGGAGTGCTGTGTTGTGGACACACTTAGTCCACAAAATCGTTATTTTCCGCTGGTTGTTTATCCACCCATAAACTGCACAGTGCTGGCCTGTAGCCTTTTGATGATATATGCCATTATTTACGAGCGTAAGTCATTCGTGACAAAAATAAATGGAAACATCGAAGCAAAGCTCCACTCCGCAATGCAAGCGCAAGGCAAGCTCACAGTCCAGACCGAACAGGCAACACTGACACATACTCTCCACGCCAGACCGTCGGGAGCGCCCTCGTGAAAACGTCTATACGAAGTAAGGGTAGTAGTTTTATCGGCCGTATAAACTTGCAAACATTCGCTTACTAACTAAATTAACAAGCATGGTGTCAGCGCGCACAGGCAAACATGAACACATCATACTCGATGGCCGCAGACACTTGCGCTCAAAACGCTGGCGTGAGGAAGCGCGGTGGCAGCAGCGAGCGAACGGCCTTCGTGCTGTCTATCGCTTCAACGCAAAATGTGGTGCGAGAACACAGTACGCCCATAGGTGTGAGCCGTTGGCCCATCTAGACTCTGCCTCCAACGCAGATCGCTTTCATGATATGGCGCGTGGGACCGTGCCGGTCCTGCAATACGCCCTTGCTTCCGGAGTACACCTCCGTCACCCCTCCCTCCTTTCCCCCGGTGTCTGGCGAGCGACGGAAGACGACGCGCTTCCTCCCCGTGTTCCTCCCTTGCGCGCGCGAGATTGAGGCGCGATGGTTGGCTCCACTCGCACGCTTTGACTCGCACATGCAGCATACGGCTCGCTGCGACGGTGTTATCGCCCTTGGACTGTATAAGTAACATCACGGCGACGGCAAAAAATCCACCTTGAGTGTATCGCGATACTATGGAAATTCTTATTTGTGTGTTCATGCATACGTGCGTGCGTGTGGCGCGTGCTAAGGCGCTTTTGAACCCCATAAATAGAACACTGTTTTTTCTGGTACAATGCGGTGAGAAGGGCTGCCTCGTAAACAAATATGGAGACTGATAAAATTGTGCGCGAAGGGAACTTGACCCTACGTGTTGCCACATTTTAAGCACGATTCACGATAGCGCAGCAGGTCTGGGTCGTGATTTGCTTTTTGAGTTGTCGGACGTCGGCGCTAAGCGCTGAGAGTTTCCTAAAGCCTCGTCGGTCTGCAGAATGTTTTGTCTGCGATACAATGTGGCATTAGTACAGATGCACAGTTCATATTGTCACTGCTGACATCCATATTTGCTGTCAATCGCGCTGAACGAGAGCACCGAACACGGAGGAAGGAAATTAACTGGCAGAGAAATCACCAAGTGAAGCGCAACGATAATTTCTGGCCGCTGAGAAAGCAGAGAGTACGCGGAAGAATAGACCGAAGAGCGCGGACGAGGGCGCTAATAAGAGCTACCGCATAGGAAACATTGTTTTGAAAAATGCAGGCAACCGTGGAGAGCACTGTGGTGGAAGGCCTACTCTCCAGGAGTCATTGCAGGTAGGTCCCGGACAGAAAGTGGTGGGGCGGCGTCATAGGAGCTTGCCGAGGCTAGCTGGCTGCTTGACGTCATGCTCTCAACTCGTAGTTATTTTTATTGCTACAGTAATTATATGAACACTCCATGCGAATTTCGGCCATCGGCGCCGCCGTGAGGTTCTGTATAAAGTCCAAGTGCAATAAGATCGCTGCCACGCGCCGTATGCTGTAGGTGAGACGGAACGCATTTCAGGATCAGCCGAGATGGATGGTGGCTTGGTGCGGCGGCGTCTTCTCGCCGGCGCAACAGGGCAGAGAAGATGCGCGCCGACTATTCGCGCACTCAAGGGGAGAGCGGGGAGGGAGGTGGTGGAAAGGGGGCAGGGTAGCGCGCGTTTCTGCGTCTACTCCGGTCTCGACTGCGCTTAGCGCGACTGAGCACGGCCACGCGCGTTATATCTTGGAAGTAATCTGCGGCGGCTTCGAAAGGCTAGCGGACCCGAGATAGCTGATGGCCTCGTGTACGCTGTGGTATCGTGCGCGTTGATGCGAGAGGCAGCACGAAGGGTGATTCGCTCACCGCTGCTGCCGCTCTTCATCACACCAGCGTTCTGACAGCGAGTGCCCGAGGTGATCGAGTGAGATGTTTGCCTGTGCGTGTGTAGTACCATGCTTGTTAATTTAGTTAGTAAGCGAATGCGTACAGCAGTTTATGCAGCTTATAAATCTGCTAACCTTCGGCGTATAGCTGCGTACTAATTTGCTATCGCAATCAATTCTTGGCCTTTCGGGGGAAACTGCGGCTTTTTTCCTTCCTCCATGGTACCAGTGTCCGCGCGAGAGCTACATCACAAATGTTAACTCAAACTACAATTGACGAGAGCACTGCTGAAAGTACAGCTCACGTCGTTGTCCTAGAAGGATGCCCTGAAGGCTGAGCATTTGGATAGTCCGGTCTGAGGAACGCCCTCAGCTAGCAGGACCACCTCGTGGCATCCAGGCGAGCGCGGCAGATTACTTTCTTGCTGGGGAGCGCGCCGAATCGTACGGCTGAGAGCAAAACCTGCTAGTGCGCCATCCCGGTTTGGCCTTGGCGGCAAGCGCTAAAGGCAATTCTTACACACCACACACTTCTCGAATGTGTCCGGATGTTTTGTTCTTCACAGCGAGCCTTCCTCCGCTTCCCTTGCAAGCCTGCCCCCAGCGTGCCGCGGAAGCGCGAATAGTGGGAAAACACGAAGCAGAAGTTCCCTTCAGCACTGTAGAGGATACCGGGTCCTCCACCAAGAGGAAGGGCGACTAGCCCCTTGCACATGTATTCCTCCGTGCTGCGTAGTCGGCTCAGCGTCTCCACGGCGTCTGCTCGCCGTGCTGTCGATACATGCTCATTGCAGTTATTGTGGCTGGCTTACTAAACTAAAAAATACTAGAAAACAATGAGACAAGCAACTACGTCGGGAATTCGAGGAAGTGTGGCAACTTTAAGGTTACTAATTATGTAGCAACGGTACAAATTAGACATTTCTGAAAAAAAGCTAGCTTGCACTGGAGGCGCAATGCTAAAGAGACAGCGGAGCTGATGGGCGCCTAGATATAGTCCGGGCTTTTGGGCTAGGCTAAGCACTAGCAAGTCATCCCCAGCATTTCCCGAAATTTATTGATTATTGATCGATTAATGATTAGCTATTGATTGGCTATCGATTGTCTATTGCAAGGAATTGGCCACGTATTTGGGCTAGGCTAAGCACTACCAAGTCATCCCCAGCATTTTCCGGAATCAATTGATTATTGAGTGATTATCGATGAGCTATTGATTGACTATCGGTGACTGCCTAACCAACCATGCTTAGCTAGACTTAACCAGGCTCAATTTGGCTAGCTCACAGGGGTATGTACCATTGCAATTGGACCCTTTCTGCACTACTGCCAGGATCTTCCCACATTTTTTGTGGACGACTAACCGAGTAACGGCCGGCTCAAACAGCTCCGCTGTTAATACGCGGTGCATGCTCAGTGTGATTTATTGTGCAGCCGAAGATCGCTAGGCGCTCATTGCGGATAAACTAATTCTTGTGCGCTTCACTTTGTGCCTTCCAAAGCATCTGTGCAGATATTTAGCGAGTTTAAGAAGGTATCATGTTAAAAATATTTATTTAACCCGGATTCACGTTGTAAATTTTCATGTGTCCGGAAAGCATCGCACATTTTAGGACACGTGCCTTAATTCACAAATATCCTTGGCACCCAAAGCCTTTCTCTTTCATGCTAGCACCTTCATAGGAGCTTGTGTCCTCCCCGAGGCTGACAACGACCGGTTGCTGGTTGTCGATAAATTCGTCAAGAATGTGGTCCATTTCCCTCATCTTGTCCTCTTCGTTGATCACATGCTTAACATAACTTTTCCGCAGCTGTGGTCATCAAGGCGACGGTAGCCTTCCTTCAAGCCACTGGACTCCATGCACGACTATAGTGTGACCTCAACGGGATGGACAGGTACATACGCACCTCCTAATCTTATCATCCTCATTCATCGCTCTTTTTATCCCCTCCCCCCTTCCCCAGTGTAGAGTAGCAGGCCAGAGCAAACTGACGCTCAAGCCAACCTCTCTGCCTTTCTTCAAATAAACCTCTCTCTCTCTCTCATTTTTCCGCTTCTGTGCACTCACTTGTGAGATATGGCGTCCGCATAGTGTTTTCAGTTCTTTCAGTTGGTAGACTTCCACAAACCGCTTAATATCACTCCAAACCAGTTCTACTGGGTTTAGCTGGCAGTGATATGGTGGCAGTCTCAAAACGAGATGTCCAGCAGTAGGAGCAATGTAGTCAATACGGTATTTGTTGCAGCCAACTTTCACTGCGTCGATTAGCTGCACCAACTCTGCTTTCTCCATATCTTCATTCATAGGAATGCCTTTTTGGGCAAGCCATGTTTGCATTTCTGTTTTCAGGCTGAGCATGCGCGGCACTTTTTCTTGTCTCACTAAGTGGTACGGTGCATTGTCGAGGACAATCACACTGCCTGAGGGTAGGCGCAGCAGCAGCGTTTCTTGAAACCACTTCTCATAGTGGTGCCCGTCCATCTCCTCGTGGTAGTCTCCTGCGCTCTTTCTTGCTTGAAATACTTCTCCAGCCCCTTGAACAAAACCGTTCTCGCTTCCGCAGTGCGCCACAATCTGTCAGGTCCCCTTACCGCTGGGATAACCCGCCGTGGTTGCTCAGTGGCTATGGTGTTGGGCTGCTGAGCATGAGGTCGCAGGATCGAATCCCGGCCACGGCGGCCGCATTTCGATGTGGGCGAAATGCGAAAACACCCGTGTACTTAGATTTAGGTGCACGTTAAAGAACCCCAGGTGGTCCAAATTTCCGGAGTCCCCCACTACGGCGTGCCTCATAATCAGAACTGGTTTTGACACGTAAAACCCCATAATTTAATTTTTTCCGCTGGGATTCTGCAGACCAACAGACAGTCCGCACCTCTTGGCTTAATCTGCCGTTTTCACACTCTCGTCGACCCACACCCGATTCGTCGTGTGTCCGACGTTAATCTATGTTTCATCCGTGTAGAAAATGGCGACGCACATCTCTTATTTGACGCAAGTACTTGCGACGCCACTGAATGACGTGTGTAGCTTCAATAAGGAGCGCATTACGGTACCGTTTTTTAAATCGGAAGCCGCTCTTCCTGAGCATGCGATGCATTGTCGATGATGACAGAGAAGGCAGCGTTTCATCTGCGTTAAAGTGGTCGGTAAGCTCCTTCACTGCAGGTATTTCATTTCTCTTGAAATAGACCACTCTTCGCAGGGCACCTCGTCGACTTTCTTTTTCCTTTCGCGACTTTTGCCGCCACGGGATAACTTCTTCGGGGACGCCACTTTGCCATTTCTGCGAAGTTCAGTGACCCACTTGTAAAGGGAGCGTTCGCTGACGTTTGAGAAGTGCGGTTCTCTTTATAACGGTGTAAGCGTTATAGCGGCTATAAAGATGAATTAAATTAAATTAAATTAATCTTTATAACGGCGTTAACACTGGCGCACTTACTGAGTTCTCTGCGGACCGCACCAAACATATTTAGGGCCACCAACTTCGCCTCTTTCGAAAAATGGGATAACTTTGAGATGTAACGCCCCGGTGACTTACTGGACGCCATTTGTGGTGAACACACACGAAGAACGACACGGCGCACACGGATTCCGCCGTCCGTCTGGGTTCGAAGAGCATCCAGACGACGAACGAAGAGCGCACATTCGAGCAGAAGACAACGCCGGAGTCGTCTGCTCATGGAGGTACCGCCCGAAGCGAGTGCCGTCCGGTTCGAGCTTATGAAGTCGTCGTCGTACGCTGTGTGGCCCGTAAGTTGCAAACTGGCGCTTGTATTTGCTTCAGCTTTGTGTCCTGACGCTGCAACATCAATTAGCAGGCGTGGCAAAAGAAATACCTGACCTCCTGAATAAAGACAAAACGTACCTGATGCTTTGTCCTCAGCCAGAGATGAAACAAACCGATTCCTGATTTCACCATTTATTTGTTGCTGTTGGCGCAGTGCACGAGTAGCAAGCGCAAGTTCGGGTCGAAGTGGGTGTTGCCATGTTGATTTGTAACCAGAGTTGCTGGTGTTTACCGATACAAGGATTAAAGGCATACGACGCACATGCGAAGTGGTATAAACGTATTATCTACCTTTGTGACGTGACACGTGCCAAGAGAGCGCGGATGTCTCAACCCTGCCAAGTACAAAGCAATTACATATGCAACTATGTTTTGCTGCGCAAGCATGCGGCTTGCACGCCCCGTAGCTTTGGTAGTGGTGAGGAGGACTGGCGTAAAACTGGTGCCACGCGTTCAGAAGAGGGAGAGGGGCTTGCAGGTGCGGCGCGGAGCCGGGCGACAACGCGAACGATAGTCGCGTATTCCCGTGCTCGATCTCTAATTTTATGCGCTCGTGCGATGTACGCTGCGCGCCGCATCGAGTTGGCGCCATTGCCGCGTCATTCGCGATGTTCTTTAGCACGGCAATTTTTTTCGGGGCATCACGTGCCAAAAACACGATCTGATTATGAGGCACGCCGTAGTGGGGGACTTAATTTTGACCACCTGGGGTTGTTTAACGTGTGCCCAATTCACGGGACACGGGCGTTTTTGGATTTCACCCCCATCGAAATTGGCCGTCGCAGACGGGTTTTGATCCAGCGACCTCGTGCTTGGCCGCGCAACACCTTCGCCGCTAAGCCACCACAGGCGGGTAGGTCGGCAAAAATAAAGAACTCACTCAAACTCACAAATACAGTTTTGCGTAGGGCTTGCTCGGACTCCTCAATATTCGTATCAGCCAGGCTCACTTCAACTGTGGTTCATCATATTTCTACGCAGTCGGGCTCACTCGAACTAGCCAAAATTCTCTCAGTATGGCTCACTCGCACTCACCGAACTTGTCAGCCGGGCTCACTCGCCAAAGTGAGTCGACTCATGAGTGAGTTTGCTGACCTATGCTCGCGTAACGTGGACACTCTGTTTAGACGCCACTTATACGGCATAGAATCGGCGACAATATTCGAGAAATTTCGAATACGCTACGGTACGCGCGTCTTCCGCCGAGCGAGAACTTGAATCAGGTGAGAAGCCGACACACTCAGAAAGCAAAACAATGCACGCGCTATAATACTACGTTTGAAACAAGTACCACGGCATTTTGCAAATAAAGCTTGCAGTTTTTGTATCGTCTATATTACTATATTAGGACTGAGGCTCGACGGCGAATATCTCAGCAACCTTCGGTTTGCAGATGACATTGTCCTATTCAGCAACAATGGTGACGAGTTACAACAAATGATTGAGGACCTTAATCGAGAAAGTGTAAGAATTGGGTTGAAGATGAATATGCAGAAGACAAAGATAATGTTCAATAGTCTAGCAAGAGAACAAGAATTCAGGATCGCCAGTCAGCATCTAGAATCTGTAAAGGAATACGTTTATCTAGGTCAATTACTTACAGGGGACCCTGATCATGAGAAAGAAATTTACAGAAGAATAAAATTCGGTTGGAGTGCATACGGCAGGCATTGCCAAATCCTGACCGGGAGCTTTCCACTGTCGTTGAAAAGAAAAGTGTACAATCATTGCATTCTACCGGTGCTAACATATGGGGCAGAAACTTGGAGGTTAACAAAGAAGCTCGAGAACAAGTTAAGGTCCGCACAAAGAGCGATGGAACGAAAAATCTTAGGAGTAACGTTAAGAGACAGGAAGAGAGCGTTGTGGATCAGAGAACAAACGGGGATAGACAATATTCTAGTTGACATTAAGCGGAAGAAATGGAGCTGGACAGGCCATGTAATGCGTAGGATGGATAACCGGTGGACCATTAGGGATACAGAATGGATACCAAGAGAAGGGAAGCGCAGTCGAGGACGGCAGAAAACCAGGTGGGATGATGAAGTTAGGAAATTCGCAGGCGCAAGTTGGAAAACGCTAGCGCAAGACAGGGGTAATTGGAGATCGCAGGGAGAGGCGAGGCATTCGTCCTGCAGTGGACATGAATATAGACTGATGATGATGATGATATTACTATGGGCACGTGCGGTGGCAAGGTAAGGGGACACATTATGTAGCTTGTTTTTTTTTTCTGTTCCAGTATCACTTATACTGAAATTCTAAAACCTACCTTTGCTTGGCCCACGTACCTCTTAAACTTCCGTGTGCAGCGTTTCGCGTCTCATTACCACAGAGTGTTGATGAGGAAGGCAAGCGTATCCTCAAGACTGCCTCAACATGACCTCACTAAAGGAGATCTTTCGTTATGGTACACCACGTGTGAGTTGATGCTGGTCGTCCAAGTGTGTTTGCGAGTGGCCGTACCAGCAGACACCCGCTTGTGTGGGCAACAGGTCACGTGGCCACTTGCTATGCTGGGAGCATAGGGCGGTGGTAAATGATGCGGGGATACTGTCTGTGGCGACTGGTCATTTATCCAAGCCTGTGGCGCTTGTAGAAGCCGTCTCTAGTCTTGTGGTTTGCACGGCAGTTTCTTCGTAAGAGGGCAAGGGACAGAGATGTAGAGAAAAAAATAGGCAAAAACTAAAGTTCACTTCAACCCAAGAATGTAAACTTTGTAAAGTTCGGGTCAAAGTCTAAGTTCTCATTACTCCCATCTCCCATTTCTTGAAAGCTCAAACCATAAAAAAATTATGTAGATATTAAGCACATTTTATAACACACATATGATGCGAAGCTGTAATCAAGCGTTAGGATAATGTATACACAACTAAATCGGATGCATACAGTGTGTTTATTTTAATTATATGGAAATTGTACTCAGCCGCTTCGTCGTTTGCACACTATACCGAAACGCAACCACCAAGTGAGGCAGATAAATAGTGCGAGGTGTCAACGCAGAGATGTTACGGAGACTATGGCAACGTGTGATGCTTGTGGAAAGTAGAAAGATGGTGAGGGGTGTCTGCACGAAGGATTCCGACACATATATAAATACATATGGCTATTCTAGGGAACTTGCCGTTAATTGGGGCATACCAAGTTGCACGTAGCCAATGGCCGCTGAATGCAGTAGGCCCGATAATGGCTAAATTCAAAACCACGAAAGAAGCGATTGAATACTATACGGTAATTTATTAGGTGTCCGTGGGGTTTAGAGGTGCATACGAAGCGACACTATATATGCAAGTTTCTTATTAAGCAGAACACAGGTGCGCTCACTGGCGCTAATTTGTCCGTCAAAATTCTGTAATATATGAGCCGCACCGTTCACTGGCACATACGCAGTTGTCCAAGTATGTCGTAGCCCAGATATAGAAACTTCTGAAAACCAAAGGAGCTGTCGAATATTACGCGGTCTTCCGTAAAGAACCCAGTGTGCTTTAGATTCCTGCGAGCCGACATGCTGTGGAGGTTGTGCAGGTTTCTTGCCGTGATTTATTGTTGTATGGCTCAGAACTCAGGTGGCGCACAGTGGCAATATTTTGCTGGTCAATGTCTTACATAAGTCGGTTTGCTTTGTCCTATCAGACAACCGACAGACAGACACAGAGCCATGCATGGGGAGCTTGTCAAAGAAAGCTTCCTTTAAAACAAAACGACCAAACAGTTAAGAAAGGGATCGCGAACACAAAGAAAGGGTGAAAAAGCTGCTCTTCGTCACTGACAGCGCAGCTTCGCCACCTTGGCGTCGCAGCTGACTAAAGTTCCGAGTTGTGGTTTGCGACATCAGGTGTTTGCAAGACTCTTGTGCCTATAGAAATGCTTATGATCGGGTATGTCCGCGGGACATTTGTTCATTCGTCTTCTCAGTATCTTATTCGTGTACGATGTGTTGACAGAACGACCACTACACAATACTACTGTTTTAGGGGCGAAGCTCCTTAGGGTGTGGGTCTGTCCCTCCTCTGTAGTAGTAGTAGTAGTCGTTGTAGTAGGTAGCCACGTCTACTTTTATGAGAAAAAAAATTCCGAGAGTTGTGGCCGTAGCTGAATCGAACCAGGGACCCCTCGCTTCGGAACGCGTGGCGCTAACCACTACGCCACGAAGCGCACATGGACAGACGCACCACGATGGCAATAAATACCCAACATTAACGAAAGACTGCGCGTTTCTAACGCGTTTGTGCTAGCGCGTTACGGCCCGTGCAAGAAGCTGGTGTAAGACGCTGTGGCCTCTCCGCCTTACCCCCGTATTCATAAACGCTGATGGCGTCGGCAAACGCGGTGCACGTTCCGGCATGTGTAAACGGCTGCGTAAGACGCTGTGGCCTCTTCCCCTTAGAGTACTGCACGTTTCTAACGCGTTTGTGCTAGCGTCCCCTTAAGCGGGAGATGGTGCAATTATAATGAAGGGCGCTGTTATAAAATAGGAACGACGTCACATATGGCGCGTGTCATTGGTGGAAGTCAATCGTTCGATTTAGTGTGGCGAGACTGGGCGAATTACACGGAAGATTCACGGTTTGCCGATGATTCCCTCCGGAGCTTCGCCCACTCATCATCATTCACCCCGTGGATATGCGGTGTTTTTTTGTATACAACGAAATATTTCTTTGTCACCTGTTACCCGTGGCGCCTAGGTACCCTTAACGGATAGAGTTCTGCCAATGCGTATGTGCTGAAAGCGAAGCACTTTGTTTGGCTTAGGTTCGAATTCGCCTTTAACCCAAAAATTTCAAGCATAGCGTGAGTGAAATTAAGGTCTATGTAAACAAACATGGCGGCAAGCATAGAAGCGACGGCTGCCCTGTAGCGCCAACTATAACCGGATTTCGAGCAGCACGTACCCAGAAACAAATCGCCTGTGTCAATTACAAATATTAAACGATAAATCACCGTTATTTTCGAGGCCGGTTGTACCCGCGAGAGCTCGTAGGCCTAAAACGGCCAGGTTTCGGCTGAAGTACCTGAGTCTGCTTTACCTTGGCTCATGACGGCAAATGTTTCACGTCTGTCTTCTCTATGCCTCATCGGCACTTATTACCTTTCAGCTATCAGACTTTAAACCAGGGTAGCCTAATCAGGGTAGCCTCATCACGACAAGGCTCCTTTTCAGAGATTCAGCGCCAAGTCTGCGCAAAGTAGCATTTGCCACAGACAGCAGTGCTCTGTAAAAGACCCCTGCATGTGATCCAAGGAGTGGCGTGCTTTTAGCACAATATAGCGTGCAATAAGCAATATTGCCTTACGATACTTGTGCTGTACATTGTTAGCTTACTCCCGCACTTTGGCGTGTCGTTGCTGTCTGCTATCTAGCCCCTGAAACGTCGCTCTCGCAAGAGAAGAGGAAAGTACCTGTTCGACTAATAAAAGTGAGAATATGCACTCATCTAGCTGACAGAGAAAATTAGTCTTGCGCCTGTAAAAGACGCCAGTGCCATCGCGCCGTAGTTTATTGAAAGCAAGATACGCTGAACCTTAAGTCTACAGCGCCAGGAGGACAACACTCGCTGCAGTTGGGAGGCCGCGCTTAGACAAGCTTTCTTTGTGGCGTACGAAGCTATAGACACTGTTCTCTGCTGTGGCGCGTCAGTGTATTTATGCAAATAGCATTCTTAAACTATTTACCCTAGTACAGATATAAGTGTCTATTCAGCGATCCAGTTTGTCGCTACGTTGCTTGAATGCTAACCGCAATAACGTCGACAGTCACCTTGAGCTGGAGTCTGCCGCATTTTTCTTTGTTTTAGTTGAAGAGTCGGCAATCTGCGAGTACGTGCCAACTTGTCCAACTCCGAGAACTTGGCGGTAGCCCTGATGCGGTGGAACACATGGTGCGCACATGGCACATCGACTGGCGTTTCTTTGTCCTTGTCCTGGCAGGCATTCGTTTGCACTTCCTTGACTTGACCTCTTTAAGCAGGCGTTCTACCATAAAGCTGTTCTTCACTCGCGGAAATCCTGCACTTGCTAGCCTCTACACATCCAGGCAATCACATGAGGGCTTGCTGAGGGCTGAGAGGAAGCAGTTAGCAACCTATGACAGGCCTTTTTTAAAACGTTTCGCCTTCTTTCGGAACTAACTGCGATTTTCTTGTGGCTGTCCAACCGTTTTTATGGGCCAATACGGAAGAAAGTGCACTCGAAAACAACAGTTACAAGCCCACGGTGTTACAATACCACCGCGCGGTTGTACGCCGGTAGTAGCGGTGGTACGGTACCGTGAAATGGCGGTACCAGTGGTACCATGTGGTATCGCACGGCCGTACCGCATGGTGGTAAGGAGAGCGTTTTCGTTGCAATGATGCACCTTTGGTCAAAGACGCCGGCGCTGTCATTTGAGACGCTGCGCCTCTAATCGCTGACGCTGCATGGGGTTCCGAGCTGGTCCTTGAGGAAGTGGCACTCGAAATACCGGTTGGCACTCGCGTACGGTTAAGGCACATGCGGTGCTTAGGAGAGTTCCGCAGGGCAACACAGTGCCACAAATGACCGCCTCCCAAAGCAGGCTTAACGCATTCCTGGATACCAATCTGGGTTGGTTCCTCATAAATTTTCCTTTTCCTAAGGCTTCTCTCGTTACCTTTATGAAGGCTGGAAATGTCTAAAATGTACAAGTTACAACTAGCCCAGCTTTTAACCTTATGCACTCGCGTACTTCATTTATGGAGCATAGGGTCGTGACAACCACTGTTCGCGCCATGCGTGGGACTGCATGTTGCTAACGCTTGAATATCTAAGAATACCGATCACAGCTGCTGCTTTCTTTTCAATTTTTAGGTACGCCTCATCCTCCGGCAACAATCAAGGCAATACCGGGAGCAGAGGGCCAAACTAGCTGAGTCAAGTTACGAAGAAGGACAAGAAATGGCTCGCTTCTTCATTGAAGCAGACCGTAAGCCTATGTTGTGCAGTCATGAAATCCTTCAAATGAATACGCAAATAACAGAGAGATATGCGAACACGCTTAAACCCTTCGTGCTAGATTTATTTTAAACTGCAGAAAACATTTCAAATTTGGGGGTTTATTTTCCTTTTGCCTTTACATTTAAAAAAATGCACCGGAAAGCATAAATTGCACTGCTGTATTTCTCGAAATTTGTATGTCGCGAATTCGTGACACCGTCCATTTGGTCCATCTTCGGTCAATGGCGAACATTTATTCAGGCTGGCAAGCGCGAATAATGGCTGGCTATTGTCTTCTGGAAAGCTTTTTTGAAAGCAAAGCTTTCTTTCACTCTTCCTTCGTCTTTTGCGCAGCTGCTGCTGCTGCTGTTTTCTTACACGCCACGTCGTGGGGTTATTCACAGAGTGTATATACATGGCAAGAGCGTGGCAGAGAGAAACTACGACGCGAGAAACTCGTTTGGACCTTTCCATCGCCTGACATGTGCACAACGACCTCTAAAGCTCCCTGGGTGTCGCCACTTTAGCCTATTGACAGCTGTGACCCTCGCAATAGCGCCGCAGGAGCAGCCGCGTTTGCCTCCGTGCTCACGCGCAACAGGAACGACAGTCCAGGAAGCAGGTAGGGATAATGTTAGAGCGGGAGTAGAGAGAGAGGAGGCAGGGAGCGGGTACAACTGGATCCCGTACCGACGCAGTCGGGAAACGGCTGATTAACCTTACCCCTTTCCATGCGTGGCAGTTCACCTGACATGACACGGGAGAAAGCAAAGGCGTGGTCAGATAACATTGCTCATTTGGGCACTCTTCAGTAAAGGAATCAGTGAATGAATGACACGTCTGTCTGTGTTCTGTGCACTACGAGGATGAACACAAGTGGTGCAGGCAAGGTAACATTTAACATCACATCACGACTGTCGCATGCCGTCAACATTACCGCCAAATACATTTAATGAACGCAGGCAGCACACATAGATTCGCTTACATCGATTCTCACAGTTCGTGGCAGCTGCACATTTTTTACGTTAAAAAACTGATAAATTCGGTCTCACTGATCTCAAGTGCTGATGAGCATTGAAGAATGAGTTCTTGTGTTATATCGAGGCAGAGGTGGACAGTTCACTTGAATCCCATGAAAACCATCTGCCCGGTAGTTATGTTGTTTGCACCTCTGTCGCGTGTCTTTTACAATTGGCCAGTGCCCCGCATGCTTATCCTGACACACAAAGTTGGAACTGGCTTCATCAGACCCCTCCTCTTCGCCACTAAAAATCCTTTCGCGGACGGTAACAATTTGCTGCTCCTTCTCTAAACAGTGTCGTTTTCCTGTTATACAACATGTTGCCCAACCGGAAAATCCGGAAACATTCAACCGGAATGTTCACCCTCTCACTCTATGGTAGATCCTTGCCACTGTGCCCTACCACATTTCTCAATGGAAGTCAGTGCAAGGCAAAAAATTCTCGACACAACCCGTCCTAATTGGACCAGTCGTGTCTTGAAGCATGCATGCATAGTCTTCGTCATCTTCGTCGCTGAGAATCCTGTCGTCACTATTCTCCTTCCGGTGCAAAACAAGTTGTCAATGGACTTGATCCATAAAAAGAATGAACATCCATTATATAAAACGAGTACGCCAGTTTCGAATGAATTGAAGCCCTTCTCCAAGCCACGCACCCGCGTTCAAAGTAAAACTTACGCGAGCACCATACACAGCTACATCACGAGAGTGGCAGTGTCACAGAACCCATTAAATTGATTCAAAGAACTGCCAGTGTCACCGCAACAAGTGTCAATGGTCTGCCTGCTCAGCTCATTTCACTTGCGCTGCTAAATGAGGTTCCTGTTCCATTTGGATACTCATCACGCGGTGCATTCCCACCTACAACCGCGGGAGTACGAAAAAAGGCGCGAATGCCCAGTGTCACAAATTCGCGACATAGAGAAAACCTAACCATTTCACGGCTAAAGCCACACTGCGGAGGGTTAATAGTGGTAAGTAGAAATGGTGAGCAGCCAGAGTACAAAAAGTAATTTTTGTTTTACGACCAGTCTCATATAGCATATCGGTAGAACACCAGGGAAAAATGCGAAATTGCATATGCTCGATTACAGTACAGTTGTCTCGATTGAGTGACATCAGTGACACAAGTATTAAAAATGATTAACGATGGAGCCATCTACGGAGAACACGCAAAGGCCAAATCTGTGTGTAATTTTTTGTGCGTTAATGCGGAGTCGACAATTATTCGGTATGTCGCGAGTCTGCGACAAGTGGCAGTTAGGGGTTAAGTCACGATTTAATTTTACGGTTTATAATTACCAGACACTTTGACACAGCGTTCGTGGAGTCAACTTCGTTCACCGAATGAAAAAATAACGCGCACGTACATGGGTGTCCTAATTTATGCGTTTCTCTACTGAAGGCCAGACATAAACGGAATTAAAAGATATAAGCCATATACATGTTGCCTTGCTATAGTCGTTAGTTAAGCAATTAACAACCGTTATTCAATTTTTGCGATGACAGTTGACCAAGCACTCGGTATGCAACATACCTCTATGGCAGTATACATGCCCTCCCTAATATTAAGCACTTTCAAAGGGCTCCTTGGAAGCCGCGTCATAGCTCCTCAACAATATACATCGGCACATAAAGACGGATCACAAAAGTAAAAATAAAACGAAGAAAGCAACACAGGCGTTTATCTTGCGCCGTTACACTTTCCTCGCTGTATAGCACTTGGCTTAAAAGAAGTGCTTATACTTGTGTGACGTGAACAAGAGTGACATCGCCCTAAAGCAGTGCGTGATCTCCGAGCGTCAAGAGCTGCTGCAGAAAGGCATCTAGGCATCTGCGCCATGATGCTTTCGAACGACACTTGATCGCTTTACTGGAGTCATCGATATAGTGACTTGCCTCGACGCAAATGCGCGTTTTACTATTAGCATATCCTGTGAACAATGCATGCAAAGGACAGGCATATCTAAGCTGTGTTTCTCTTTCTCGACAACACCGTGTTGTAACCGCTATTACCGGGTACATGGGATAAGTATTGTACTACCTCTGCACTACCGATCTGTTACGAGATACATCGCTTTGGAACAGGCGCTAAAAGCTAAAAACTACGGGGATGAAAACGATGGACACAACACGACTGCCCCCTTCGTCTTTTTTTTAATTCTGGGGATTTACGTGCTAAAATCACTATATGATTACGAGGCACGCCGTAGTGGGGCAACTCCGGATTAATTTCGACCACCCGGGGTTCTTTAACGCTCCCGCAATGCACGGTACACGGCCGTTTTTCGGATTTCGCCCCCATCGCAATGCGGCCGGCATTTGATTCCGCGACCTCGTGCTCAGCAGCGCAACGCCTAAAGCCACCAAGTAACCCCGGCGGGTCCCGTTACTTTAGGCGTTTAATACTTGTCACACTGTCACACAAACTCGGCCGAACATCAACGCTTCGACAAGTCGCCGTACCGATGAGCACTGCATCGAGCACTCGACGTACTTGCAGTTTATCGCCGCCACTTCTGCATAATGGCGACATACAAGCAGACCTGCACCTGAAGCGAGCCACGGTCTCAGCTAGCATTGCACAATTTATCGGTGAATTGGGGAGAACACAAATTTCAAGCGGACGCCAAGCTCAGTCTTCATGAATCATAGTGGTGGTGGCTGCGCCTAGAGTCACAACTCCACAGGTGTCATCATCGTGCAAAATGCGTCGGTAGTGAAGTTTATAACAGCTTCTTGACAAGGTTTCCTATCGCACATCGGCGCCAAAAGATATAAGAATAGTTATCCATGGTTGGCTCACAGTCAAGAAGACGCAGTTATTATTATTATTATTATTTTTTGCTAAATACGGCATCGTTCAGCACGTGTATTTCTGGCCAGAGCTCAGAGTGCAATTTCATATCCGTGTTTTCGTTGTTTAAACGAACAGTCCGGGAAGTCGAGAGGCGTTCAATCCGGATAAGCGCAGATGTTTCGTGCATTCGGCCGGCAGAATCTGTCATTCAAATAAAGGTGACCTTTTCAATCTAAGTTCTGACATATTTCTTTCTTTGTTTACAGAAGACTTCAGTAAGTATGATTTTTTTTCTATCGAAAACCAGCCTGACGTCACTAGTATCTCCAATCGTGTGAATCGTTTGTACGTTAATTCTCTGGAGATGACCCATTGTTGAACCTAGAGGTTAATAATAGTATTCCTATAACACGAACTTTGTTGCGCGAGTTATCTTTCATTACATTCCCTCCACTTAGATATACTAAGCGGGAGAAATATGTAAACGCTTCTTAACTGTCGCGTTGCCATTACCTCTCGCCCTCCATGAGCACCTGATGTGTCGACGTCCGATGAGCGGACACTCCACCTCGGGTGCTTGCTGTTCTGCTTAATGAAGTCTTTCACGAATGTTGCAGATGAGGAGCTTTAACTGTCTTCAGTTGGTTTACGGATTATTATTGCTAGGCCACTAAATTTAACAGTACCGTGCTATCTATATACGATAATATTTATTTCAACAAACTATGCAAGAGCTCCCGGTTTCCTTGTCACCAGTTCATTAAAGAAATGTCCCTGGTAATTTGATTACAGCACTAAAGTGTGTCATGCAGACAGTAACAAAGCTGTACTACTTTTACGCTTAACTTTCAATGAAGCTTGCCTGGCTGTCGTGAAATTAGACTGCTTTCATGCCGCTATTTTCATCGCCCATGCTAATTTTGTTTCTACTGTTGGGAGGTATAGTATAAACGTAAAACTCTGATTACACTGGTTAATATGTAACACTGCGGCCTAAACCTGAGTAGTTAGCGCCGCCACGTGCCTTCACTAGTATTAAGCGTACAGCTTCAGCACTGCTGCCTCCCCCTGCGCGTTGGTTTCGGTTCGCCTTGCAGAACGCGGCATGTAACGAAAAATAATTCCCGCCACTATCAATTGCCGTAGAGTAAGCACTGTCAATAATGCATTTCCTTAGAACGGATAACGAGCCCTGTATGTTTATGTACGCTCTGCGCACCATGCATGTTCTTGTTCGCAAATGTTTCATGCAATGAAGCAAAAGCGCAGATATAGGTTAGTTCAATTAACTGTCACGTTCTTGCTGGATGATTTTTTACGTGGGATATTGTAATGCAGGGCCAACCACAGGCAGTCTCGTCGATCGCATACACAAAATTTAAACCTGAAATTCCATGATTATGAAATATTCCTTTTTTTTTAGTTTGCCGCCTTTTGCATCAACTTTCACAGGCGTGTATCTCAAGTGGCAGAAGTTTGTGCGTATTGAGAAAGTAGGAGAGTTGTCCCTTGCTCGGAAGCGCGTGAGGATGCTGTCGGTGTTTCTGTTTAACAGAAAAATCTATAACATCACTTATGAAGTCATTTGCAACGTAGCAACACTACGAGGAAGTGTGCGGGAAAACGGTGAATCGCTTGAACTTCCTCCTAATTTTCGAAAATGCGTTGGGGCAGTAACAAGCATCCAATCAAGCTCTGCACTTGGCGGCCTACAGCTGCAAACTGTGCCAGGACGCATTCCAATTACTTTTGTGGTTCAATGCATAAGAGAGCGTTTTGTTAAAAAAGTAAGTGCAACAGCAGTACATCTTCAAGGCGAATTTGATGGCGCATATGACTGGTGCCATTCTGGAAATTCATTCCAAACGGATACACCTTGCAAACTCATCGGCTACACAATTGGTAATTGTCATATGTGACGCAAAGTAGTTAATTAAGAAGTTATTAGTAAATTTCTATTAATCAGTTGAACATGTGTTTCGATTACTCGTACAAGTAATGTCCGCCTATCTTGATAATCCAGCGAGAGGGCTAGAATTATCTGCAACAGTAAACAGGTGTTTTTGTTTTTAAATTCCGTAAGACCTAATAATGATCACCTTGTATATTTCTGGCAAATATTTGTCAAGTTCTTTTACCAAGCAAATGAGAGATGAAAGCACGGAAATTACGTGACAATGCAGTGCATATTTTGATATCCGCGTTTGTCACAAAACACGGTGTGACCAGTCGACAATCGGCTGTATATGTTTGGAACGCGCAAGTATTAAAGGAACTATAATTTTCATTCTATATCGGCAGCTTATTATCTATGAGACTGGTGCTGCATGGCGCTCCGTTGCACAGTAGCACTATCCCGGTCTCTCAATTCTAAGATTCCGGCCCTGTTTCATATAAATTACATTCACGACTCTGGCGCGATAAATTCGAAGGAAAAGGGAGAGAGAGAGAGAATTAACTTTAACGAAAAGGTTGGCTCAGTGGCCTAAGCATT
Source organism: Dermacentor silvarum (assembly GCF_013339745.2). Classification (NCBI taxonomy): domain Eukaryota; kingdom Metazoa; phylum Arthropoda; class Arachnida; order Ixodida; family Ixodidae; genus Dermacentor; species Dermacentor silvarum. Next base: position 421,379,638 of record NC_051154.1, read on the forward strand.
GAGCAGGGTCTATGGTGGGGATCCTAACATGAACAGAAAAATATGTATAAATAACATACAATAAAGAAAGACTACACTTTTATAACCTACAGAGCAAACCCCCCGTAATTAGTTGATAAATAACAAATTGCCTAGAAATCATCGGTGATCTTTAATTATCAACGTAAGCGAACAGACCGAACGAACGAACGATGGACGAGTGAGCGAGCGACAGAACAGCGCCCTGAGGCCGTCAGTAAGAGTTCGACGGAACGCTCGTCGGCGTCTGCGGTGTTAAGTATATAAACCCCCATGGAAGCGATTTTGCACGCGACCGTGACAATCGACGCGATGGAGTCGATTGTCGCGTTCGCTCGTCGCCCGCAAGTCGTATCGCATACGAGCGACGACGTCGAGCGACGTCTTCCAGGTGCTGCTGGTATGAGGGCAGCAAGCATGCGCCGAAACTGGCTTGACGCGTGCTTTATTAATTTAAATTGATGTGTTTTAATGTAAACAGCAGCATAAACATTTCTAAAGGTCTTCTTGCATTAAGTTCGCGTCCTTGCAAGTATCAAAATTTAGTCGTTTGCTCGATCCGTGAGACAGTCGGCAGTATACTTGACTGATGTACGTACATCCCGTTCCGGCTTCGCGCTATTGGCTAGTCGCTCATAGCGATTCGGCCGACCAGCGACCACTTCTAGATTTACAGAACCGAGCGATCGAGCGACAAGAGCGAGCGATCTGTTCGCGCGACGGCCCGTTTCGTCTCACGAAGCCGTCGCTCGTCGCCGTCACGCACAAAATCGCTCTCATGCGGTTTTAGCTTTATTTCGTGGGCGAGAATCCTCTATGGATTCTTGTCCGGCGCATCGTCCACGATGGGCTGACCACCGCCGGGCGGCCAGCGAGAAGTGCGACCAACGGGAGACCGACACCTCTTCCTCCGTCCGGTTCCTCCCCGCCACTCGTTTGCCCGAGAACACGCCTCCTTTCTCTCGCCTTCCCGCGACGAACACGCGAGTTAGCAAACGAGCGACAATTGTGCCCTTCCCCCCTTCTCCGCTTTTCGCCCATGTTCGCAACTGGCTTGTCCCGAGAGCACGCACCCTTTTCCTCAGCGCGTTTGCCCGCCTTCCTCCCCCAAGTCAGCGACGTACCACCGACCTACGACGAAAACCGCCTAAAGATTCAAAGAAAGCTATCAGCTTTAAAATTCACGGTCGACGTGCCACATAGAGCACCTAATGCATGTTCGAAGCTACCAGCTATAAAATGTCTCCCCGTAGAGCTAAATTTTATACCCACAGTTACCGCGTACTTAAGACGCCTGTGGTTCCGCTGTGACGGCAAGTTTTAACAACAATCTGTTGCACGCAGCTGGCGACAGCGAAGAAAGATTGCAGGAGCGAGCTCTGGAGATGTACTTGGACGCGGTGGCGGCTCAGGCCATAATCAATTCAGCACCTCCACCAGGCCTGGTAGAAATACGAGATGACATGTACGCCACCGCCGTCACCGCTGCGCCTGTACAAAGTCGTGAGATCACACCCTCTTTTTTTTACGCATGTGGAGAATTTAGATGTCGCATAGTGCCTTGTTATTCTAGACGGCTTTACGGTAGGTTTCACCAGCTCGGCAGTAATTGCATCACCCGTCATAAAGGAATGCTCGAGAAAAGTTGAAACTTTTATTCTTAATGTACTTCAAGTTTTACTGTGTTCTATACTAAACGCACCCATATGCCAGATACAGCTTAACACATTTGATTACAGTATGGGTTCATTTGGAAACATAAGGGGTTTTTTCCGGATCGACTGTGGTCACATGATATTGTGGATATGGGGTAAATGAAGAATGCGACTTTTTTCAATATGTTTGTATCACCTTTCAATAGATTCCTCTGGTGAGAGTTGAGAAAAATTCCAGTGAAGCGTCTTGATCGGTTGATTTGGCCTGTCATGATCCGTGGCTTCGTGACGCGGCCGTCCGGTTCACGCTTTAGCGATCACACTATTTCGTTAGCGCTCGGCGAGCAGGATTCTCGCGTGAGACATCACAGACCTCGTATTCTGTGCCAACTTATTTGCCATAATTTCTAACGTAGCCGGTTTAGCGATTTCGTAGCTATATTTAGCGACTGACTTTCTCGCCTATTTCGCGCCGATCATTTTTCGTCAGCGACCGGTGACATTTTTAATGATGTGACAGAACAGGTGGCGCTGTTGCTGCGATAATGGGTTTCTCGAGCACACTTTATTAAGCGAGAACTGCAAGTAGGCGGTCGAATAGGTTGCATGCCGGTACGTGGGCTCTGTGGCCATGTATAAGTAACTGCGGTCTCAATTTACGGAGTCCATAGGCTGCGGTTAATGGCGCCAAAGAGGTTCTCATTGTGCTTATTATTCTTTATTAAGTCTATGAGTCCTCATGCTTCGGTTGTTGCAACTTCAGTCAAAACGCATGACTTGTGGTCGCTCGCAAGCCCTAGCATTAAATTATTAAAAGTTATTGCAATAAAGTTTGTGGCGAGATTTACAGATGAACTGTGGAAAGCCTAGATATCGGAGCAGCTAGGTTCATTCACGCGAATCTCAACGCACTGCTTCCGTCTTATCGAACGACTTTTGGACAAATCGATAGTGCACGGAACTTTCAGGCGTATCAAGACTCGGCAACGTAGTATTCGACATGCAAACGGTCACGTAATTATCATCGCCTAATTAACACGAGCAAATGTGTGTCGCAGAATTTAGTATCGGGCTTCGAATAAGGAAATCAGTACCTGGTTAGAATACTGCCTTCGCACACTTTTATGATACATACAGACATCTGAAACATCACGGTGACGCCGACGGCGGAAATTCGCCTGGAGTGTCCATATAATTGCTACAGCCATTAAGAAAAAAAAAAAAACCGCGCGTGATGCTGCGCTCACCCGACGCGGTGGTTCAGTACATGGCTTACTGCTGCTGAGCGAGATTTCGCAGGTTCGTTTCCCGACTGCAGCGGCCACATACGATAGGGGAGGATGGCAAAAAAAAGCATTCAGGTACACGACAACGTGTCAACAATTGTCGTACACGACAACGACAAATGACTGTCATACGATAATTTCGTTACTACGGGAAGTTTAAAAACAAATTGGTCATGTCGGCGGTTGGAGAGACTATTTTACAGAAGTTGGTTGGCGCACCGTCGCAAGCTTCGCAATGTAATATAACGCTAATTTTTTTTAACACGAAAGTGTTTTATGCCGGGGTCCACCAAGACTTCACTGACGTATTTCCGTCACGGAAATATGTCAGTATTATGTTCTATGACGTATTTCCGTCACGGAAATACGTCATAGAACATAATACAAAGAAAGAAACCAGTAGTGAAAAAGTTCCAGGATGAAGTGCAAAATCTTGCGAAATCGAACCCACGACCTCTCGGTGCGCGCCATCAGCGTCCGTGGACAGCCTCGATTGCGTGAGACGTCATTGTCTAATAAATCGTCATATCGCATTTGGTGAAGGTGCTGCAATCCCCGACCTCACCGTGGAACTTCGCAGCCGAACGTTGCTGACTGCTTCAGCCGCTACCATGCTCGATGATACCGACAATCCGCCTGCAGCTTCCGCCGCTCCCATCATTTGCGGCGCCGTCCAGCGGCTGCGCCACCCTCCTGTCTTTAGCGGAGCCGGTGAGACTGACGTGGAAGATTGGCTCTCTACCTATATGAGCGCGTCAGTGACCACAACAAGTGGGATGACCCGACGAAGTTACGTTCGGTCGTCTTCTACCTTGCTGACGTTGCGAACCTCTGATTCCACAATCATGATCGGGAACTCCAAACCTGGTCCGCTTTCGAGACAGCATTCACGGAAGTCTTCGGCCGCCCAGCCTTACGAAAGCTCCGTGCTGAACAGCGTCTATGCCAGCGCGCTCAACAGCCCGGCG